>NW_023659930.1:7500-35000 GCF_015228065.2 Penaeus monodon | reverse complement strand
TTAAAAAATTTTCAAAAAGCATCTTCTAATTGCTTCAGAATAATATAAAAAGGTGTGGGACAGAATGAAACCTTGTCGCACTCCTAGTTGACTTTGAACCATTTGTTAACCCCATAAATGGTTTTTACAGTTGTTTGTTGTTGGTTACCATGGTTTTTATTAGGGGGATGAGGGTTTTTTGGAAACCCTAATATTCAGCTATTCCGAGGTATCGTGATTAACAGTATCAAAAGCCTTCGAGAACGATGAAACACGGGTTAGGTCTTTCTGGTTTCTTGTTTTTTCTGTATGATTAATTTAGATTTAAAAACCCGGGCCTGGTCCCTTTCCGGGGCAAAAAACCTGCTTGTTCGTCTGCAGTTTCCTTTTTAACTTCTTTTTCATTTTTTCAGCAATTTTTTCAATAAAATTTTGCTGCTGTGACTTTTTAATGAAATTTTTCCTGTTTTTGGCACGGAGTGCATCACCTTTTTGGTTGGGAGAAAAAGGGACTGTTTTTCCCCATCCCCCGGCCATTTTTTTCATTCCACTTTTTCGTACAAAGTTGTAAAAGAAGCATTAAAACCTTTCGCCGCATTCTTGATTAGTCTGTTTTATTTCATCATTCCCGAGCTTTGTATTCTTTAATTTTTTTAGGGCTTTTATAACTTTGTCTAGCGGACGGGGGTTCATCTTCGTTCTTTGAGCCCAAAATTAATGTTGGTGGAGATCTTTATTCTTTTTGATAGGGGGAAAAATATTGATTTCACTTCTTTGATTTTTTTCCATCAAAAAAAAACAGTCCATTTTTCGTTTTGATAGGTCCATTGTGGGTTAAATTTTTCGTGTACTTTTTCGTACCCCTTTGTAGAATTTTATTTGTTTTTTGATAAAACTTTTTTAATTTTTTGGAAATGTTCTTTTTAAATATTTTTTTTTTACTCTCGCAATAACTTTGAATTTTTGTATTTTTTTTTTTTGTAATTATATTTTTAACTGGGTTATAATACCCTTGATTTTAGGCATCTTCTTGTTTCAACTCACATAGTGTTTTTTTCAGATTTTCCAGGGGAATTTTGTTTTCTTTTTGGCAATGTTCTTAAGCAGCGTTCAGCAAGAGTTTTTTTCCTTCTTCCCACAACTCATTAGGTGTCTTATCATCTTCACATTGATTGAGTAATTCAAATTTGTTTGACACTGTAATTCTGTAATTGTTATCAAGAGTTTTGTAGTCGAGCTTTAGAGTGGGTTGGACGCTCCATCTTTTTTGAGTCTTATTTGAAAGTCGATAGTTAGAGTTGATGGTCATTGTTGCAGTCGGCACCAGGTCTTGTCTTGGCATTTTTATACAACTTCTCCATTTCTGGTTAACACAATGTAGTCAATTTGGTTGCGTGTTCTTTTGTCTGGTGAAAAACCACGTGTACAAGTGTCTTGGGTGGTGTTGGAACAAAAGTGTTGGCTATTTAAATAGATTATTTATACTACAGAATTCAATAAAAACTTCACCTCTTTCATTTTTATCTCCAAGACCGAACTTTCCACAGGTGTCATTTTTTAGATTACTTTTACCTACTTTGGCGTTGAGGTCTCCCATGATTACTTTTACATCTCTGTTAGAGATTGTGTCTAAAGTTTCTTGGAGAGTGTTATAAAAATTTTCCATTCTTCATCACTTACAATGTTGGTTGATTGCGATCATTTATTGGGCTGTACCCAATTAGTGCATTTGCATTTTTTTCGTGAGAATCATAGCAACTCCGTGACTATAATTTCCTTCTTCTTTTCCAGAAAAAAGAACTGTCTTGTTTTCTTTAATTTTTAAAAATTCCCTTACTTTTCCAGTTGGTCTCACTGATTCCTAGTATTTGAATGTTGTATCTATCCATTTCGTTACAGACAGTATGTAATATACCCAACTCTTTCATTTCCTTACGTTCCACGTTCCCATTTTTTAAAGTGTTTCTTAATTGGACATGTCTTCTTTGTCTTCCAGATGCATATTTAACTTGTCACCCGGTGCCCACTGAACAAAGCACCCCTGATAATCCCCCGCGACGGGCGATGTGGTATGAATTTTCATTTCTGTATTTAATCATTGGTGTAGAGGTTTGTCAGGAGAAAAGAAAAGTCGAGTGGAATCCCCCAGACTCCTTCTCAACTCGCAGTCTCCAACTAACTAGGAGGAACTATCTCTGCTGCTTTGAAAAAAGTTTCACTGTAATACACCAGAATATTGTATGGTGAAACCAGTAATCAGTAGAACCCAAGGTGTTTTCACCCGATATCCACTGCCCTGCTGCCGACAGCTTCACCCCAACCCTGGCATAGGGGGCTAATAGGGTGTTATTCTGTTCAAGGGAACCCCAGGTGCAGTTTATATATATATAATTTATATATTATAATATATATATATTATAAAATATATTTTATAAAAATATAATATATATATATATATATTTAAAATATACATAATAATAACCCACCCCCCACCACCACCCCCCACACACACGCATAAATATATATATTATATATATATATATATTATATATATAATATATATATATATATATTTTATATATATTTAAAATTATATATATTATAATATATATAGTATTATTATATTATATTATATATATTATATATTTATATATAATATAATAATAATTATATATATATATATATATATAATATATATATATATATATAAATATATATATATATATATATATGTATATAGATGCATATATATATATATAGTATATATATATATTTAAATATATATATATATATATATATATATATATATAAAATATATATATATATATATATATATATATATATATATATATATTATATATAATATAATATAATTATATCCTCTGCCCCTGTTGATGTGGTGGCAGTTAGAAAGAGAACTGGTGTCGACTGTTTCAAACCATCAACTTTCTTGAAATGTTTTATTGCCACTACATTAAAATTCTTTAGTTCCTCTAATAGTTTCTCCTCAGAATACCTCATCATGTCTCGGGAAAAGACAATTCCATTACATTGATCTGTGAGGAGAACATGAAACTTGAGCCCCAGGAATGTCGCATATCGCACAGACTTTCATTTGGTGATGAAATCTCAACTATCAGGTTACCATCTTTCTATGGGGTGATGCGAGGATCACGTTGACACACCTCAACTATTTTCCGATGTACTTCAAAAATATCATGACTGATACATCATCAATGGGTTTTCACTACTAGGAACTTACTATACGAGATACTTTCATATTTGCCAGGTAAGATTTCCTTTATGGATTGAGGAGGACTTTTCTCCTTACCTGGTTTGGGAGCCCGGGAACCATTATGATTCCCATTCTTGCCCTTTGGAATCTGGAAAGGTTCCAGAGTGACAATATGTAAAGTTTCAGAGGGAATGGCCAGGGGATTGCATAGGTCGTCAGGGAGAGAGCTAGATCTTTGTAAATTTGTAGTAATCATACAAATTAGAATTCTTTATTTCCTCACACCCTCCAACCACCATAGAGTCCAATGAGGGGAAGCTCCTTGGTCCAAGATGGAATGAAGCAGGGGTGGGTGTACCATCCCCTCTCATAAGTCTTGATACATCAGGAAGCCATTTTGTCTCATCCCTCACTGGTGACCCCTCCAGTATGGGTAACCCTTTGGTCCAGCTCACCAGATCACTGGGACCTCAAGCCCTCGCCCCACTACGTCAAGGTGGTTTCCGTTAAGGGGGCCCCTCTCCAGGAGGCCGTCGCCGGAAGCAAGAGATCACTTTTGTGGTCCCAAGAGCATGAGAGAGCTTTCTCAGTTGCCAAAACAGTCCTCACCAGGGCTAGTATCTTAGCACAGCCCACCCCCAACGCCCTGGAGCAAGAAGTATATGGCAGATGACAGCCCCTGGAATTCTTCAGCCAGAAGTTCTGGCCACCTGAGCGGATGTACAGCACATTCGACAATGGGGCTCCTTGCAGTACATCTGGCCGTACGACACTTCTACCACATGCTCGAAGGTACATCCTGCATCATTTTTACAGACCACAAGCCCCTAATCAATGCCCTTTCCAAGTCAGGGGATGCTTGGTCAGAGAGGCAGCAACGACAGCTCTCAGCTATCGCCGAGACAGGCTGCACTATGAGACACCTCTTGGGCTCCCAGAATCCAGTCGCTGATTCTCTCCTATGAATCGAGATCTCCTCCATTCAGCTTGGGGTCGACTACATGGTTCTAGCGGCTGAACATCGAGATCCTGAGACCATGGCTTACGTCACAGCCATTACTAACCTCCGCTGGGAGAAAGTCATCATTGGAGATACGCCTGTCCTCGGTGACATCAGCACCGGCCACCCCCGCCCCTTCTTACCTACCACATTCTGGAGGGATATCTTCGACCTCGTCCATCTGCAGCAGCACCAAGCTTGTTGCAGAGAAGTCTGTGCAGCACTCCATGAATAGAGATCTTCGATACTGGGTAAGGAGCTGTGAGCAGTGCCAGTGCAACAAGATCTATTGCCACACCAAACTACCTATCCACGACCTACACCAGCCTACATGACGATTTGGCCATATCCATGTGGATATCATTGGACCTCCCCCACCGTCAGAAATCATCAACAGCTCTACCCGCTGGCCCAAGGCTATGCCCATAGAGATCCTGCACCAAGGCACTCCTCGGCTCCTGGATCGCCTGTTTTGGTCTCCAGGAACACATAATGTCCAATAGGGTAGTGAGTTTCACCTTAAACAAGTATACATCAGTGCCTTGGACCATGATGACGCCACTTACACGAGATCCAGACACCATTCTCGCCGCTGCAGGATCCTCGACCTGTAGCCCTTTCTTCCTTCACTTGGCACCAGCGCAGCCTCACTTGGCATAATTTCCCTCCACGCTGAGTCATCTGCCACGATCACCTCACTCAGCACCTGCGCAGCCTCACTTGGCATAATTACCTTCTCACCAGCGGTGGGATGCTGTCAGTGGAGTCAGCGCTGATTCGCCACGACGTGGGAGAGCGGGATGCAGCCGTTCGGCCAATCAGCATACTCAGCCACTGAGCTCACATCTCCCACATTGTATTTATACTGCATGCTCGCCAAAAATTAGACTACTCTACTTAAGAGTTCACTCATGGTCCTGCCTCTGGAACCTCCTCTTACAGGTGCAGGACTAGAGCTTCCTCTCTGAGGCGATACAGCCTTTGGGTGGCTGTTTGACTGCAGAGGGAGGAAGAAAGGGTTCCAAACAATGATATCTATCTTGTAAGTGGAAGGGCATCCCCTCTGGTCTCTCCCCAGGTTCACACCTACCCACGTGTTTGCCATGTGTGGCATCCCTGTGCGCTGTGGAGACAAGTCCTGGTGGTTGAGCAATGCTGTGTATGAGTAACCCCTGCGGCTAGCAATTCGCCTCTTTGGTCCTTTATTCCAGCAAGACGGATGGTCTAATTTTGGCCCAGTCTGATCAATCAGCTGGTCTCCTTTAGGAGGCTAGGGTTAAGCAGTCAATGTCGCTGTTGGCACTCACACTGGTCCCGTGAGTGGCGGTACAACGGTCATTGGTTGCATATCCTCACACAATCCCTGTGGTTGTTAGGCATTAGTTCTAACATACAACTTCCCCTTCTTAGACTCGTGGTGGGTGGTGGTGTGGGAGGATGAAATAACTGCATACTTTATGGCAAGCATTTCAATCACCCCACAACAAAGAGATACAAATGATGATGAACTGTGCAAGGCCCAGACTAGGGCAGTCACTCTGAAGCTATACATGGCTTCTACTGGCAAGAGAATATGCAACACACAGGTTGACCTATGAGTAGCCTCAGATATCCTCCCTGACCGAGATGAGAGCATAAGTTGAACCAGTGAAACAGCTGCTGCTCCCACGACCATAGCCCAGAATTAAGCCGAAAGGGTAGTCCGAAAAGACCCAGGCCAGAGACAGACTCTGTGGGCGTTTCCCACAGTTTAAGGTTCCCTCTGAACCTGAAAGCTTCGACAATCCCTCCCAAACTGGTAAGAGCATTGAGATGCAGTGAAAAATCCTTTTGTCAATCCGGGTTGCCAGAGGCCAGGGCATGATTATCATGCCCAAAGACCAAGCTACCCTGAATTTCCTGCAGGAAACCAAGGAGCTTAATGGTGGGAAGAAAGTGTATCTTGCCACTGAATCCCGATGATAGGAGTCAAGATGGTGCTATTTGGCTTTTCACTATCATATGATGTGGATATGATCACATCACACCCACAGGTCGTGGATACTTCCCGAATGTTGAAGGGAAGAGCCCAACCAGGCAAGTCCTGGGGGACCTTGAAAGGAGCCCCAATCACTACCCTTGATTTGGGTAACTGGGACTCCTTCAGCCTAAGAACATATGTACTAGAGCCACTTCGGTGCTTTAAGTCCCAAAAAGATACAGTCACCACCAGGCTAGCTGCAATGCTGAGCCTAAATGTGGTGTCTATAGCAAGGTACTCAACACCGAGGTGTGCCTTAAGGCACACAAGGAAGGCCAAAGGGACACAAAAGCCAAATGTCCCAACTGTGTCAAGGGGCATCATGCATTTAGTCTGGCTTGCTCTACCAGGAAAGACAAGAGGTTGCTAAAAAGTGACCAGACTTGTTCCTGCTCCTTCCAGAATCAGTTAAGTTGGCATGGTACCCCCTCAAGCCCTATGTGCCCAACCCTATGCGGTGCTTCCACTACCAGGGTTTTGGGCATGGAGCCAACTCTTGCCATTTTAAAGAAAATGGACAAACCAAGAGTGTGGTACAACGGTCATGAAGGAGATGACAACTGTCCAGGCCCAATATGCTGTTACCACTACGAAAGCTCATGAAGCTTCTTCAAAGCAATGTAAAAGGTACAAATTTGAAAAAAGAAGTATTGGTAATAAGGAGCAAGGAAAAAGTTAGTTTTCAGAGGCAAAGCGACGTGCCCGTGTGCTGTTTGCACAGTCAGGTAAGTCCTTTGCTTCAGTTCTAGCCCATCCTCCATCCTGCCAACCCTTGCCCTCCAATATTGTCCTACCACACACTCTACCACTACCTTTAAACATCAGTAATCAATTGCTGAAACTGCCTCTGGTGAGTTGTTCCACCAGAAATTAAGATCTTTGGAGCCAACATTTTAAGGCTCCAGAGACCTCAATGGTGACAGCTCAGCTGCCACCGCATCCACAGGGGGCGTTTGCTTCTGGGAGAAGCCCCTGAAGCAAATGAATCTTGAACCTATTCGAAAGAGTCCTCTCAGAGTGGGGTCTTTGGAGCCGTCAAAAAAAACCCACAGGGGCATCCAGGAATCCATGCTAGAGGAAGCCCCTGAAGCAAAGGCTCAGGCCCGTCCTTTCCCCAGGCAAAAAAAATCCTGAGCCTGTCCAAAGGATGCCTGTGAAAAATAGTTCCACAGGTAAACAACCCTTCAAAATACTCCAAGTGCAGAGAGGTGACTTGAATATGTGGATTGAACTTTTTAGATCATCTGCAGTCTTCCCAAGGATCTGTAATGATTTCATTGTTTTCAAGATGCTGTTAATCACTTAAATTCACAAATTCACCTTGCAGCAGAAGCATGGGTTTTCTCCTTGATAGAGGAAAGATGGAACTTTCCTTGTTTGTGGAAATGTATAGCCATGGTCTTGCTTGGGAAAATTTGAACCATGGTATTTTGCCCACTGTCCCTGATTTTTTGCAGTCTGCATGTGTCGTTGCCCATCCTCTAAACTTCCTCCTGAGCAGACAGTGTAAAATCATCCACATACAGATTTCATGAGACAGAAATTGGAACAACCTTACGATGTCATTTATAGCTATGGCAAGTAGAGGCCACACTTAAGACACCCCTTGTGGGCCCCCGTCCAGCTGATCCTCCAGGTTAGAGAAACGGGTTTCCCATCCAAACTCTAGTACTGTAGTATTGTAAACCTTTTCAAGACAATTTCCATCCTCACAAGTGCATCTTTAGTCAATCTAAATTTTTCTAAACCCATATTGATATGGGGTCAGTATGTTTTTATTTTGTAGCAGCCATGTCAACCTGAAATTACCATTTTTTTCATAGCTGACAGATGCAGCTGGTGAATAATTGGTCTGTAATTTCTTTGGTGTAGAAGCCTCCTTGCCAGGTTAGGAACGGGAATGATTAAAGCCTCTTTCCATATGGATAACACTGTGCCTTTCCCCTATAGACCCTATTGATAGGTCCAACAGGAACTACTGGGAGCTCTCCGGTAAGTGAGATATCATTTTGGTGTGGACTATTGTCACTTCTGGGGCTGGCAGAGCTGCAAAGCAGAATCCATTTCTTGCGCAAAATAGCATGTTGTATGGAAGTTCTGCTGCAGTCCTACTGAAGAACGACACAGGGTGTTGATCCTGTTCAGCCCAAGATGGAGAATCAGGGCAGTGTAAGATGCTCCAGATGAGATCTTTGCTATGGATTTTTTTTTTGTCTGTGAGGATTACGCCATCTATCTTCAAAGCACATGGATGTGCTCTTTCCAGCAATCTTACACACCTTGTTCCAGAGGGGGTCCCAGAGTTAATCCCAACTGTAAATCTTCCAAAATCATCTATGTTGAGATAATGTGGAGGTAGGTAGATGGATGCAACAGTGTAAGGTCGTGTCAAGCCTATTCTCACCACCTTCACCTGCACTGTTGTCTGCAGGTGGATGGCCTAGAAGGAATACCTGATATACCATTACTGCTACTCTTCCATGAGGCCATTTTCAAAGGTCCCATAATGGGCTTGAACTTGGAATCCTCTCAGGGAAATGGGATGATTTCCCCTGGCCTAGGCATATACAATATGGGTTACATGAAGCTATCAGATGTTGCAGTTCTTCCATTTTGCATGAATTTCCCCGACAGTTTCATTGGATTAGGGTATCCAGTTCTTCAGATTACCTCTTTATAAGGTGTTTGGCAGCACCTGTGCCTCATACCTTAAAGGGTGTCCCTTTCCAGGATCTTGGGAGTATTTTTTTAAGGGTTGTTTACCTGTGGTTCTAGTTTCCACAGGCTTCCTTTGGACAGGCTCAGGATTCTTTGCCTGGGCAAAGGACGGACCTGAGCCTTTGTTCAGGGGCATTCTGTCTAGTAGGGGAGGCCCCTGTGGATGTGGCGGCAGCTGGAGCTGTCACCGTTAAGGTCCCTGGAGCCCTGCCTGACGGCTCCAAAACCCCAATCTGAGAGGAGTCTTTTGAACAGGCTCAGGATTCCTTTACCTGGGAAAAGGGCATACCTGCCCTTTTGTTTCAGGGGCATTCTGCCTGGTCACTCCTACTCCATTTCTGGTGGAACAACTCACCAGAGGCAGTTTCAGCAATTGAGGACTGACGTTTAAAGGTAGTGGCAGTGTGTGTGGTGCAAGAAGCACTGGAGGGCAAGGGTTGGCAGGACGGAGGCTGGGCTAGAACCAAAGCAAAGGACTTACCTGGCTGTGCAAACTTCCATATTTACCAGGTAAGATTTCCTTAATGGATTGAGGAGGACTTTTCTTCTTACCTGGTTTGGGAGCCTGGGGACCATCACAATTCCCATTTTTGCCATTTGGAATCTGGAAAGGTTCCAGAGTGACAACATGTGATGTTCCAGAGAGAATGGCCAGGGGATTGCGTAGGTTGTCAGGGAGAGAACTCGATCTTTGTAAATTTGTAGAAATCATACAAATTAGAATTTTTATTTCCTCACACCCCTCACCCACGATGGAGTCCAAAGAGGGGAAGCTATAGTTAGGGCTCAAAATCTCCCAACAACCACAGAGGTAGTGAGGAAATATACACAGCCACTATTACAGTACTGATGGCAGTTGCGGGACCTATGTGCTACTGACTGAATATTGCCTGCTTGACCCTAGCTTATTTGACCAGCCAATTGACTTGCCTGAACCTTGACCAAGCCACCCATCTAACCAGAATAGAGGACCAAAGAAGTGTGTTGCTAGCTGCAGGGCGCAGCATGCAGCATCGCTCAACCTCTAGGATTCCTGTCTCCTAGTAATACGGGATGTCACGCACGGCAAACACACATGGGAGAGTTCTCCCTGGTCCAAGATGGAATGAAGCAGGGGTGGGTGCACCATCCCCTCTCATAGGACTTGGTGCACCAGGAAGCCATTTTGTCTCATCCCTCACTGGTGACCCCTCCAGTAAGGGTAGCCCTCTGGTCTGGCCCACCAGATCATTGGGACCTCAAGCCCCCCCACTGTTGCAAAGCAGCTCACATTAGGGGGGATGTAGCACAAGACCGAGTGATCATAGGGGGAGACTTCAATGCACGCCACCCCATCCTGGCTCCCTGCAGGGCACCGGATGCGGCAGGTCATCACATAGCCAACATGCTTAAGACTTTTCCCCGAGATCGCTCTTCTCAATAGCCAAGAGCCAATGCATGTCAAAGGAGGGGTCCTAGACCTCACCTTAGCTTCTGCGGCTCTGGTGGAGGGAATTCGATGAGACTGTCACAAGTGACCATTATGGCACTGTTACTACTATGGAGGTTCTTCAAACCTCGCCCCTGAGAGACACAGCAGAATCCAAATGGTGTGTACAGATCTCTATTTTTTTACCGTTTTACCCCTGCTCACTTTTAGTCAAGTTTCCCTTTTTTATCCTATTTTCTAAGTCACGTTTATCACGTTTTATGTATTTTATTTCATTATTTTAGTAATGATTGATGTATTTTATTGTTTAAGTTCTTAAAGTTTGTACTATCTCATTTAGTGCTTTTAATAATCATTTTAATTAATTCAATTAATCATTTTAATTCTTCTTTTTTAGATTATTTATTTTTTTGAATTCTTATTTAAACTTTTTCTTCGATTTATAGACGAGCATGACGGGGTTTGTCCTTTTTATATTGTAAATTTGTCTTTTTATTATATGTATTTGTATTTTTGTTTTATGATTTTACCTAATAAATGTTTTTATTCATGTTTTACATTAGTGGCATCATCTTTTTTGCGTTTTAGCGATGTCAGTGACGTCAGTACTTTTGAAGAAGCTTTATTTTTCAATGGTTTAATTATTTGTCTTAGCCTTTTAACTTTTTTTATTTTTTTATCATTCTCGTTTATTTTCGTTCATATTTTAATTATGTTTATTTATGAAAAATAAGAAAATGAAGGCAGTGACGTCACCAATACGTCTGTGTATAAATATGGAACTGCCTAAACAATAAAGGAGATATATCTAAAACTGTTTGTGTCACCCCCTCTGGATTTAATACAGCCTGAGATGTCACCAGAACAGAGGTTGCACTGAGCAGTTTAGTAATTAACATTTTCAGTATTTTCAGTTCGAGGGTTCGAGTCACCGGCCGGCGTGTTGTTCCCTTGGGCTAGGAACTTCACCTCGATTGCCTACCTAGCCACTGGGTGGGCAAGCCAGCCCAAGTCATGACGGTCCCAGAACTGGGTAAATAGAGATGGTGATTCGATAAAAACACCGGGCGGAAGGAAACGGCAAACCACCACTCTAAATTGCCAAGAAAATCATGGAAAATCCATGATCGCCAACGTCCTTGCAGGACAGGGCACTTAAAAAAAAAAAAAAAAAAAAAATACTGAACATCTTGATTGTGTTGGCGATGCATTATATGCAGAATGCCTAAAGGCAAGAACACGGGAATTCGTAGGAATTTATGATCTTCTAGCCTAGTTCCCGTGACTGTTCTCTGGTAGCAGGCTTATCTACCTCTGTTGACTAGCTCCCCATAGTCGTGGGCGACTCAAATCTGGGAATGCAGGAAGCTGTGAGAGCCATGGAGGGAGAAGTGACTGCTGGCCCAAATCCTTGACAAGATCGAGGCCTTGTCTACTGAGCTTGGCAAAATAAAGGCACAGATGTAGCAGTTTAATGACAGGCTTGCTCGTCAGGAATAAGCTGTCTCGTCCTTGACAGACAGAAGGAGAGGTCGAAGTTCTTCAGCCCCAGGAGTCTCCTACTAGTGCCCAGCAAGATGAAGAAACTGAGAACTTACGATGGCAGTTAGCTGGAAAGAAGTTTGAACTTGGATGAGAGAGGCATCAAAACAGGGAAAAACATGTTTTGCAGCCACTAGAAGCACAGCTCCGCCTCTCTGACAACTCCGAAGTTATATTCAGAGGCAGATTTCTGATCAGCTTCCTCCAGACCCACGGCCACGTAGTTCCCCAGATTTTGCAAATTCTCGATTGCCGCAGGGTACACAGCAACTAGCAGCTACAATGCAGCATGGGCCTCTGAATAGCCATTCCACATCTCGAGATCATACTTCAGCTGTGTCCTATGTTGTAGCCAGGGATCGGTCCCTCATTTTACAGGAGACACTTCAGCATCTCGGCCGCTGAAAAGGAACCAGGAAATGGAGACCTGGATTCACTCCATTGAAAACCTCGTGAAACCACCTACTGACAAGGCTTACATTCAAGGCTGCACGAGCAAACTGTCGAGGTCCAGCAGAGCTTATTATAAACTCTCCCCTGTTTGCCTACATCTGAGACTGGGAGATGTTTAAGGCCTCTCTATGCACCAAGTTTAGGGGAACTACAAGTCTGCTGATTTTTATAAGGTGCTCTATGAAAACAGGATGACTTCAGTGCAGGCACCCATGGATTTTTATCTCCAGTTGGAAGGGCACATTTACCAGGGGTATCGTGATCATCAAGAAGCCATAGGTGATCCCTCAGGGCTTGTTCGTCGGGTTTTCCTCTCAGGCATTCCATCCTGGCTGAGAGACTTCTTGGCTCTCAAAGATGACTGCTCGCCCATGCAGCTTACAGAAGCAGCTCAGAGGATATGGAAGTCCAGGAATGGGATCAGGCATGAGTGAGCTATATGACACCAGTCCCCAAATGAGTTCCCCTTGGATGATGACAGTGACCACCACTGTTATCCTGATCACCCACCAAGAGCCTGGGACTTGTATGCTTGCCCCATAGCTGCACAGGTGAACAGAGTAAAGAACTCACAGCCTGCTCCATCCCATGGTCTCTGGTGTAGCTTTCATGGAACAACCACCCATGACATCTCATAGTGCTAATGCTGCTTCTGCACGAAACAGACCCTATACTTCCAGAGGCATCACCTGTTACCATTGCCAAAATTCTGGCACATGACAGACAATGTGTAGTGAAGTGGATACGTGATCTTTACGCCTCACATACCAGAAAAGCCATGTGTGTCTTCTCTTATATTAACTCTACTGTCCTCAGCCGACCCCACCAGGTCTACAACTGTGACAATTGATAAAGTGACCTTAGAACACGCTAATCCCACCCTTATTGCTTATAAAGAATTCCCATGCTGTTATTCTTATGTCTCTGTGTACAATTATGTGTTGTTTATACTCAAATGTTCGTCAGAAAATGCTTATTCTTAATCACTATATATGTTATCGCTATCTTTATTGACCTTTGAAATGATTTTATGTTTTGTGAATACTCAGCAATTTTGTCTCCTTATCACTAACCATTTTAGGTCTTGTAAACACCATAACTCCCTTCTTACACACAACTGTATATAAGGTACCCTTGTTCCTTCACTACGAAACCACCATGTGACCATATGTATCGGAATTTTTTGTTCATTCAAATTCTTTCATGTTTTTCATTATGATATATTTCAATACGATGTTTGTTCATAGAAATTTCTGAGCAGTTAAGACAGACCACTTGCAGCCAGCAAGTGGGTAGGTCGGGACGCCTCTGCCTCCCAGGCAGGTTTCCCTGCCGTGCTAATAAACCATAGAAGCAGCGACAACTTTAACTCAACACCTTAAAGAACAAACCACCAGAGAACCAGAGTACCACCCTGTGGGGACACGTCTCGTCTCGCGTCACCCACACGCCACACATCTCATTACACTAGTGGCGTCACTCCGGGATCACCACGCCGCATCTTTACACTGGTGCCACCCACGGGATCATCAACACCCGCACTTTTACACTAGTGGCATCGCGCTGGTACTACGTCCCACGCATATTTTACAATGATGTCCTTTCCGACTGGCCAGCAAGAAGCTCCCGTTCAGCTGGCAAAGTATCAGAAGGGGCAATAACCTGTACACAAGACGGAAAAATAGTAACACCACAGATAGCCATGTTGGGTTCCCTCAGGTTGTCAGGATGGCTTCTCGTGGGACTCAATATTAATGGCAAAAAACACTGTGCTTTCTTGACCCCGGGGTCTAAAAACCACATTGCTAAAGCTGAGTGCCATAGCTATAAGCATGTCATGCCAAAAGCTTAGCACAAAGCCTCCAACAAGTTCTCCAAGGAGTAACAGGACAAACCCCTTCTTGTCTGTTAAGGTATGCTTCATTTTTTTCCCTGGGTGATAATTCCACCCAATCCAAGGATAACCCCAATACGTCTGATGGGTGTTCCTCTCCTCAACAGCTGACTTACCATCCTTTAAGCCAATGGGATTGAATTACTCTCCCCGGTAAAAGTTCTTATTGGGGTGGGGTTTCCCCTCTCAAAATGGCCCCAAACCCCCTTTTCCCTGAAGGCATGGATGCCCCCAATCTAACCAGTTCCCAGTTTCACAGTGCATTTTCTTGGGTCACCATCCCAAGTTGCCAGTAGTGAAGGGTTCTTTCCAGGAGTGCCCCAAAGGGGATTCCCTTTTTTCACCATCCAAGGATTCAGCTTCACCCAAATAAAAGGTGTCTTTCATGGGTGGTGTGATGCCACCGACCATGAAAGGTTCTCCACCCCCGTGAAAAATTGGGGCCTTAGAACAGTGAGAAGGTAGAAGCCTCTACAGAAATTGACTCATCTCAACACCCGCCCAAAAAGCCTGAGGCCCAACTACTGTCCTGTCGAGTCTGATTCCCTTGAAGACAGTGACAGTATTGACTTTGAGTGGGAAGAGGGTGGCTTTCACTGACAATATGGAGTGGAGGACTTCGGTTATGATGATTTGTTGGAGGCTTTAACACACACAGCTGCTGCCATCCATTGCCATTGCCGCCTGCAAAACCGCCAAACTCCTGGAGCATGATGCATGTCAGAATGATCACCCAATGCCGGATCTAGGCCACCTTGAAGACCCCAATGCATAAATTGACTGAACTGCTCTGTTGTTTCAAGGGGCTCTTTGATGGTGGTGAGGGAAACGTAGGTTTAGTCCCTGGGGTTAAGCATCAAAATTTATACGGAGATGCCAAGTCTTTTGTTTTCTGAATGGAGAAATTTCCTCAATCAACACAAGTCATTTGAGAGCAAAGTGAATACATGCTTTGTACAGGGGGTCTGAGAAGTTACCATCACCCTGGATGAGCACAGTTGTGCTAGTGAAGAAGAGGGCAGGGTCTCAAGTTCTTTGTTGACTATTGTGGCTTGAACGAGGTGACCAAGGGAGATACATATTCTGTGCTTCTTATCAGCAACCTCCCTAACGGAAGCCGCCTTGCCGCGGTAGGGGGCTTGAGGTCCCAATGATTGGTGAAACCGGACCAGAGGGGGTACCCATACGGGAGGGGTCACCAGTGAGGGATGAGACAAATTGGTTTTCCTGGCCCCAAAGGGCCTATGAGAGGGGATGGTGCACCCCCCCCTGGTTCATTCCCATCTTGGCCCGGGGAACTTTTCCCACGGCTTTGCATGCTGGACCCCTATTACCGGGGAACGGGATCCTGGGGGTTGATGATGCTAGACTGCGCCCTGCAGCTAGCAACCCCCCTTTTTGGGTCCTTTATTCGGTTAGACGGGTGGTTTGATAAAGGGCCCCAGTAAATCAATCGGGTGGTCAAATATGGCTGGGGTTAAGCAGGTACTATTTAGTGGGTACCCGCATAGTCCCGCGACTGCCATCAGTACTGAAATAGTGGCTCGTATTTTCCTCATTCCCTTGGCTGTTGGGAGTTTTGAGCCCCAAAAAGGTTTCCCCCTCTTTGACCCATGGTGGGGGGGGGGGGTGAAAAAAATGGAATTCCAATCTGTGTGATACTACAAATTTCAAAATCTAGCTCTCCCTGACGACCTCGCAACCCCCCGACCTTTCCCTCTGGAACATCAGGGTTTTGTATTTTGGAACCTTTCCAGCTTCCAAAGGGCAAAAGGAATCGTAATGGTTCCGGGTTTTCCAAACCAGGTAAAAAAGGGGGAAAAGTCCTCCTCAATCCACAAAGAAATCTTACCAGGAAAATATAAAAGTTTTTCCCATATGTAAGTACCTAGTAGTGAAGACCTTTAAAGGGGGTTTATCAATCGGGGTCTTGATATTTTCGAAGTACATCGAAAAATATTTTGAAGAGCACGTGATCCTCGCATCACCCCGCGGCGAGATGGTGCCTGATATTTGGGTTTCGTCCCCAGACGAGAGTGCCCTCGCGCATTCCTGGGCAAAAAGTTTCATGTTCTCCTCAAAAAACCCTAAATCAGGAAAGGGGAATTTTTTTTTTTCCCGAGACCTGATGGGGTATTCTGAGGAAAACTTTTGAGGCTAGAAATTTTTAAGTGGGCAGTAAACGTTTTAAGAACAAAGTTGTGGTTTGGAACGCGACACCGTTTTTTCTAACTTTTAACACTTTAGTCCTTCCAAACGGTTAAGTTAGCATGGTCCCACCCAAGGTAAACCCCTGTGCCCAAAACCCATTGTGGTGCTTTCCACTCCCAGGGTTAGGGGCAGGGAACCAACTCTTGCCGTTTAAAGAAAAGGGCAACCAAGATATGTGAAAGGTGGGGTAAAAAAAGTTTATAAAGGGAATGACAATGTCCAGGTCCAATATGCTGTCACTGCAAAAGGCCATGAAGCTTATTCAAAGCAGTGTAAAAGGTACGTTTTGAAAAGGAAGTATTGGAAAAGAAGCAGGAGAAAGTTAGTTTTCCAAGGAAAAGGGACGTCCCGTGTGCTATTTGCACCCCAAGGAAAAGCCCTTTGTTCGGTTCTAGCCCATCCCCCTTTCCCCAAAACCCCTTGCCCTCCAATGCTTCTTACAACACACCTCTGCCATTTCCCTTTTAAACCCGAGTTGCAAATTGCGGACACACCTCGGGTGATTTTTTCCACCAGAACGGAGTGGGAGTGAGGGGTCTTTTGAAGAGACTCCTCCTCCCAAAGAAAGGTTTTTTGGACCCAAACTTTTTGGCTCCAGAGGCCTCAACGGTGACAGCTCCACTGCCACCACATCCACAGGGAATCTCTGCTGGCAAATGCCCCCTAAAGTAAAGGATCAGGCACGTCGTTTGCCCAGGCAAGGAATCCAACCTGTGCAAAAGACCTACTGCCCCATCCCGGGGGCCTCCGCGCTAGGCGAACCCCCTGAAGAAAAGGCTCAGGCACCCCTTTCCCCCGGCAAAGAAATCCTAAACCCTTCCCAAAGGGGGAAACTGTGAAACAAATTTCCCACGGGTAAAAAACCATTAAAAAGGTACTCCCGGGATCTGGAAAGGGACAGCTTAAAGGTGTAAGGAAAACCTGCCCACGGGTGCTGAAAAAACCCCTTATGAAAAAATAATTTAAACTGGATACCCAAACCCAAATGGAACTGTCAGGGAATTCATGCAAAAAGGGGGAAGAACTGCAATATCTATAGCTTCATATAACCCCATTTTGTGTTGTCTAAAAAGAATTATGACCAGGGAAAATTGTCCCATTTCCCTAAGGTTTCCCAAGTTAAAGCCCATTTTTGGATTTTGCAAGGGACCTCATGGAGGAGTAGCGAAAGGTACGTCATGAATTCCCTTCCAGGCCATCCCCTGCAGACAACACTGCAGGTGAAGGCTGTGAGAAAGGCTTGACACACCTTTTACACTGTTGCATCCATCTACCTTCCTCCACATAACCCTCAACATAGATGATTTGGAAGATGTATTGGGCATTGCCACATCCATTTTACTCTTGGGAGATTTCAATGGTCGGCATCACCTCGGGGAGCATTTTGTGCAACCCTCGGGAGGGCCTTTGGGAGCCCTTGTCTTAAGAGTAACGCGTTTTACTGAACAGTGACACTCCCACACTTTCCAATTTCAAACGGGGGACATTCCCAATTAGACCTATCAATAGGTTCACCTGATTCAAGTTGAACTTCATTGGGCAGGTCATGGAAGCTTACAGGGAACGACCATTTCCCCAAAAATTTTTTTGGAGGAGGTGAAGGGTTTTCCCAGTCATGGAGTGCAGAATGGCGACTTGAACATGCAGACGGGAATTTTTTTTAGAAAAACTCTATGAAAGGGATTTTTTAATGATTTCCAGTGTTTTTCAAGATGCTTTTAAATCACTTTCATCACGAATTCACCTTGCAGGAAAACACCAACCCCAAAAGTAGCGACAGTACTGTCGCCCCCATTACCATGGGTCGATGAATGCCAAACCTGTCAGAGCAAGGAAAGCTGCATTAAGCAGTTGAAACGACGCCCCCGCTTGACCTTGATCATTACAAAAGACCCCAGCCAAGGCCCGGCGCATGCTAAGGAGGGAACGGGCGTCGTGGGTCTCCTTATTAACTCTGGGACCCCCTTGCATGGGTGTGGACAAGGCTAAATTGCTGGGAAAGAGCCACCCTACACAACCCGCTCTGAAATAGATGGCATAATCATCACGACAAAAAAAAATTTGCTAAAGACTAGAAATCCATGGCAGAGATCTCCTCTGGAGATCTTACACTGCTCGATTCCCTCTTCGTGCGAACAGGAAAAACCCAGTGTCGTTCTTCATAGGAATGCCAGAACTTCCATACAAATTGCCCATTTTTTTCGCAAGGGGATGGACTCTGCTTTGCAGTTCTGCCGTAAACTGCCCCCGGAAGTGAAATTCCATATCAAATAATATCCACTTACCGGGAGCTCCAAATTCCTGTTGGCTTATTCAAAAGATCATAGGGAGGGCACGTGCCTCCACATGGAAAGAGGCTATAACATTTTTGTTTTTAAACCCTGGCAAAAATTTCCACACCGGGGGTTTCAGCCAATTTTTCTCACCCTGCTCTGCCCAACTGATGGAGAAATGGAAAATTTAGGCTGACATGGCTGTAAAAAAGAAAACGTGTTTACCCCCTATCAAAATGGCTTTAAAATTAGATCGCCAAGAGGGCCCTTTTGGGATGGAACTGCTTACAGAATTTCCCTTGCCACGACGTCACATGTTGCATCTTTTTGACCCTTTAAAAGGCTTACGATACGACTTGAAGCATGGTATACTCATGAACTTATGACTGGTTTTTTGAGGGGCATTTTTTTAACCTGGAAGACCGCGGAAGGGGTCCACAAGGGTGTCAAGTGGACCCTTTTGCCATTGCTATAAAGCCTTGGGAAAAGTTGTTCCCAAGTTTGTTCCCTGTAATCTGTAGGGGTGCTTTACACTGACTGGGGCAGGGGGAAGCTTACATTTTGTGCAAGGAAACCCTGCGGCTGCAATAAATCAGGTGTCAGTGGGAAAATATCATGGGGGCAATTTTTTTCCAAGCAGGACCATGGCTATCATTTCCACAAACAGAAAATTTCCACCCCTTCCCCCTTTTGGGCAAACCCCGCAAATTTTTTCCAAGAGGGAAGTCTTGGGGTTAATTTTTGATCAAGACTTACTGGGGCCTCACATCAAAAAAATTAAAAAGGGAAAGGTATAAAAACGCTTGTATTTTTCGGCTCTTTCACATCATCTTGGGTGCAAACCCCCAACGCTTCTACGGGTTTTCCGGCGCTTATCGTAGTAACTTGATTATGGTTAGGTGTTTCTTCTGCAATCCCAAATGTTCTCCGGATGTTGACTCGGTTAAATGAACTTCATCTTCACCTGGGAAACCCCGATCTGAAGTGGGAACCATTCTTTCATTACACCGGACTCAGAACCTGATTTACTAACGAGACTACAAAAAATTCCGGGTCTCCCCTCCGATTGGGTTTTCAACCCCCCTTTAGGGTAGCCGATCCTATGGTAGGAGAATGAGGAATCTTGTGGAAATTTAATTTTAGTCTCACTAAGGTTCTGGCTGTTGGAATTCCCCCAAATTCCCCCTTGGACTAATCAAGTCGAGCCCGATTTGGTCGGGTTGGGGAAAGGGGGAGATCAGAACAGAAGTCAAAAGAAATTTTTCGTATTTCCCAAATACCAGGGTCAAGGAAAATATACAGATGGTTAAACTGAAAATGGGTGGGCTTTGCAGCAGTGAGCAAAGGAAAAATGCACTGGGAGTCTTTTTCCCGCAGCCTCGATCTTTTCTGAGAGTTACATGCATCCTTGCAGAGTTAAAATGACTAAGATTTACGAACAATCTATTGTGATATATTTTGACTCTCGTTGCCTTGCAAACAATCAAGAGCTTAAACTCTCACTCCAAATAAGGAGGTTAAGATTGGCTTGCACTGATGTCAAAATAAAAATAACTCGTGTTGGGGGCCACGCATGTTGTATCAGTGGGGAAAGACAAGCTGATCAGAAGGCCCAAAGGGAGCTGCTGCTAGCCCTTTTGATGTGTTTTCCTCTCCCACCACCATCTGAAACCCCGCAAAGAGTTTCTTCGCAAAAAATGGAAAGGGAAAAATGGAAAACATCCTCCGAAACAAAATGCGAGACATTAGAGATGACCTTGCAGTTGGGCGACTAGCATCCATCCCAACCCAAAAGTGGGAATTGCATTAAAAAAGACTAAGAATGGGCACACAAAACTGATCTGGGCTGAGATGGGTAAAAGTCAAGCACTTTGGAAGGATCCAAGACCCTTAAACGATCGCACATGTATGGGAAAAATGTGCAACTTTTAGACCAAAGATTATGTACTTTCTCCCCCATATACACTGAAAAAAGTAGGGGGGAGGATTGGATATAGAGGGTCTTATTAGTTTCCTTAGGGAACTAATATTTTTAAAAAATCTAATCATGCATAATTTTTAGCAATAATTTTTTACATTTAGAGCAAAAATTTTTGCTTTGATTTTTAAATTTTTTTATTGTTATTTAAGATATCTATTGATAGATTTTAAAAAAATTTTTAAAAATTTTTAAAATTTTTTATTTAATAGGCATTCCCGAAAAGACCTTAGCTGTTCCCCGGCAGATAAATTTTTAAAAAATCAATCAAAAAATTTTATCTTGAATCATCGATGAACTGAGACTGAAGAACTCTTTCCCTTTCTAGTTTTTTTTGCACGCATACTGGGGGGTAAAGTCAAAAAATTGACCGGAGAAAAATGGGATTTTCAGATGGCCCGATTCTTCCTTTGGGGTTTTTAACAGCTCCAAACCCAATTTCCCGACAAAGAGAACGCTTCTCATCAGTACTTGGGCGTCATACCCCACCCCACCTAGATGACGTCTCATCTACAGTCAAACCCCTTTAAACCTTAATGAGACTTTGCAGTTTTCTATTAGCTTAACATGGAGAAGGTCAGTTTGCCGCAAAAACCATAGACTTCCTCGGCTTTACAATTTCACCCGATGAAGTCCCCCCCAAACAGAGATAGGTTTGGCTATTTCAACACTCTCCCCCAAACATTAGAGAAGTTCGACGTTTCCTAGGAGCAACAGGATTTTTTCAGGATGTATGTTCCTGGATATGTAACCCTATTACATTACATCTATTGCTGAAGAAGGATCAATCTTGGACATGGTGACCTAAAACACACGCAGCACTTGAAACTTTGAAAGATAAGCTGACATCTGCTCCTGTCTTATGAGAGCCGACTTCTCCAAGGAATTTGATGCCTCTAGCATCACATTAGGAGCCGTCCCATGCAAGAGATGACAACCATACACCACATGCATTTTGCTTATTTTAGCGGGAAGCTCTGGGTTTGGGGAAACTCCCCATCCGCTATTGACTTGGACCCCTGGCTGTTGGGGAAAGGAGTCTGAACTTTTGATTATTTCTTTATGGATGGCGACCACCGACCAGTGTTTGTGTTCAGCGGGAAAAACCAATGTCCAGAATGACAAGGTTTGACAAGACGTCTTTCTTTTGATTTTAACACACAATACAAAGAGGGTGCCACAAATAAAGCCCCAGATTTACTCTCCAGAAAGTTGCAAAGCTGACAATAAAAGAGGTTTCACCTAAAAACCTAGCAGAAAAAACAGAAACGATCCTCAGCTTGCGAGATTTGCATTATCTACAGGGGGAAACCTGCCAACAAAGTAATTTCATTATCCTCTTGCTGATTTTGAGCTGAAGGAAGGTGTCCTTTATCGGTTGAAACACGTACCATTCGGATTACTTTCAACTAGGTTCCACTAGTTGGAATGATCGCCCATGAACCTGACACCAATTTGTTTTTGAGTTGCAGCTGCAGCCCAAATTCAGCTATTCATCAGACGACTGGAGAGCAACCTGTCTATGCTAACAGGCCACCATGCTAACTTCCAGATTGGTCTCACCAATGAAACCGTGTTTGATGAAAACAAAAATTTTGCAAGCATGTTTACAAGAGGCCTGCCAAGCACTGTGAAAACCTCAAAGGGAAGCATGTCGGATTTATGAACGACAGTACGACAAAGGAAAGAAGGTGGAATTGTAGCCGACTAAAGGGCCCCATTAGTCTGGTACTTTAAGTCCCGGCACAAGAGGGGCGGTCAACCCCTCTCTCCGGGAAGTGGAGAGGTCCTGCCAGGATTATGAGATGTGTAGGTCCAGTTGCCTTTGAGAGTGAGACCTCGAAGGGAAAGTCCAGTTAAAAGCCCCCTGAATCTCCTGAAGGCTTATCACCCACCGACAGAACTCTCATATGGCAAGAGTGAAAGTGATAAAGAAGAGGATGATGGTATAGATGATCCGAATCCATCAAACCCAGATGCCCACTTGGGTGCTGTGCTGACCTTTCTGGTGAGGGAGCCAGAGTTTTGCCAGTAGGCATGATTGCCGAGACAAGAAATCTGCAACCAGATGAGCAGATGATGTAGCACTGACTCCTTTTGTATTATTTGTATTGTCTCTTTATGATTTAATATGCAAGACACGTTCAGCTTTCTGCATTATGCTAGTTTGTTGAGGTAAGTACGGGGCTCAAGCCAACCTTTCTTCTGTTTAGGTTGTCTCCGCTTTCTGCTTCAACCCCTGGTTAGGGAGGGTTGTGAGGTTCTTCAAACCTCGCCCCTGAGAGGCACAGCAGAATCCCGATGGGTGTCTTTGTCTCCATTTTTTACCGTTTTACCCCTGCTCACTTTTATTATGTTTCCCTTTTTTACCCCATTTTCTGTCACGATTATCACGTTTTCTGTGTTTTTTTCGTTCTTTTAAGTATGATTGATGTCTTTTATTATTTAAGCTTTTTAAGCTTGCCTTGTACTATTTTATTTAGTGCTTTTAAAAATTCTGATCGTCACTTTGTTATTTTTAGATTAAGATTTATTTTTCGCGCTTTATTTTAAATTTTTCTTCGATTTGTAGACGAGAATGACGCCCCTGATCTAAAAAAAAAGACTGGATCGAGCTTCCTATTGTTTTCGCGGTAGGTTTATGAAGCTAATTGGCTCTTAGTGGGCCCATGACACTGAGATCCATGCGCGGGAAAGTATAAGGTAAACATACCAAACTCATTAACACTATATGGTGATAATGATTCAAATACCAATATGTTTGGCACACGATTTTCTCATGAATTTGTGCGAAGATGTACTCGTACCAAAAGTTTTTGAAAATTTAAATCCCCCGAGAATCAAACGTTGAAAAAGATTGTTCTGCTTTTTGGCACCAAATGAAGTTCAAATCGCCTTAGGCCGCCTTTACCTTGATAAAAAAAAAAAAAAAAAATTCAAATTAACGAACAAAGTCAAATTTTTGTTACGCTGATTGTAGCTGCAAACGGATTGCTGACAGACTAGCCTAGAAATATCTCTTTTTAAAATTTTTTTTAGAAAATACTGAAAACTGTTTCTGGACAAAAAACTCCCCTTTAAATTCATGCAAAGCGAGATTTCTTTGGGAAATCTACAGCAATTTTCCACTGCGCCCCAAGTCATCCACTGTTTTTTTTGGGGTCTCACGTCATGGCGCCGGAGTTTTCAATATTGCTTCACACAAGCATGGTTGCTCGATCCATTCTTTTTTTTTTTTTTTTTTTTTTTAGATCATGGAAAGACGGGATTTGGGGCCCTTTTTTTATGGAATTTTTTCTTTTTTTATATGTGTTTGTATTTTGATTTTATGTTTTACTATAAATTTTTTATTCATGTTTTTTTGTTATTTTTTTTTTTCTTTTAGCTTTTAAAACGATGTCAATACTCAGACTTTTTTTGAAGCTTTTTTTTCAATGGTTTAATTTTTTTGTCGTAGCCCTTTAACTTTTTATCATTCCGTTTTTTTTTTGTACATGCCCTGCATTTTTTCATATTTTAATTTTTTTATTTATGAAAATTAAAAAATGAAGGCAGTGACGCACCAAGATGTCTGTGTATAATACGGAACCGCCGAAACAACAAATAGAGATCTTCGAAGTTTTTGTGCCCCCCCCCCCCCCCCCTGGATTTACTTCAGCCTGGACGTCACCAGAAAAAAGGTTGCACTGAGCAACTTCCCGTTACTTGCCTGGGAAATTTGGGACGTTGTCTTTCATATTGTGTTTTTTTTTTGTTTTCATTTTTTTAAGTGCTTTTAGATGTATTTTTGCAGAACCCTTTTAGGGTTTGCTTGCCCCCTTCTTTTTTTTTTTAACCTTAGTCCCCTTTTAATTTTAAAAATTAACTTTTAACTTTTTTACTAAGTTAATGAATTTTTCCTTTTTTATTTGTATTTTAGAAAAGTAACGTAATTTTTGTGTATTTTTTTTTTTTACATTTTGGCCCTTTAAAGGGGTTTTATCATTTCGTATTTTTTAAGTTTTTTTTTTTATGTTTTTAAATAATAGGCTGAGCCATAAAACTTCAGTTCATATTTCTCGCTCAGGGTACTGTCAAGCCCGCGTAAGTCCCGGGGCACTACTCACTACCCCTTTTACAGGCCCGGATCGTATCAAGTTTTTCAGGGGGGTGAATGGGACCCTTTTTTGCGTCCCAACCCTTCTCGCTTCATGAAGGTTCAGCTCGCTTACGAGGTGGGGTTTTTGTCGGGCTTTTTGTTTAGATTAACAACCCTCCCTTTCCTACCCCCTGGATGGGTCCAGCCCAAAAAGCCACAACAAATTTTAAGATGGAAAACAGCAATGCCAAATGGCAGCCTTCAAATGCCTTGGCCCACTGTTTAGAAACAATGAACAACCCCAGTTGAAAACGTGGAATCGTAGGGGCCAGAATATCAGTGCCATAAATCAAACGGCCTCACAGACTGTACCTAAAACTCAGCCTGGTCCAGGATTATTAAGACGCCTGGAAATTTTAAATGACGAGATTAAGGAAGTCACCACAGAAAAAACATGTGTAAAAAACATTTCCGAAGGGAAAGAACCCCTAACAACCTAGCCCTTCTAAAGGAAGCTCAGGGATGCTAAGGAACTGCCACGAGAGTCAGGCAGGAAAAGTGGCTGGAATGGTGTGAGTCCTTTGACCACCCACCACCCTTACTGTTGTGGAAATGGGCCTCCGCTCAGCCACGAGGAGCCCACACCACGACCCTCAATCAGAAGAAAACAGACTGGTGCAGGAGTTCTATCCGAGCAACAGCAACAGTCTGCCCTGAACTGGGGCAACCAAAAACAATGCCTACAACCAGGCAGACTTGCTCATATCAGAGGAGGGGGCAGCCGAACCCGAAAACTCAGATGCCATCTTCTCTCTGAGGGAACTAAGACTAACTTAAAAAAACAGTTCTTACTCAGCCCGGATTCTGATGGGATCTCGTACCCATCATTCCCCACCTAGGACTGGCAGGTGAGCTTGCATTCCTGCAACTCTTAACCCAAATCCTGGAAACTCTACCCCAGAACTGGAAGAGGGCTATCATATTTCCCATCCCAAAACCAAAGGAGCCAGAGAAGTACCGCCCCATCTTTCTCCTCAGCTGTTTGGGCAAGGAGGCCGAGAGAAGGTACCAAACCGACTCCATGGGAAAACGGACCCCATATGAACACCTCCATGGGTTTACAAGGGCAGAGCACAGCACACAATTATCCACGCTCTTAAGCCCCAATCAGCACTGTCACTTCTGTGGTAGTATTCATGACCTGGAAAAGGCTTTGAACTAGCATTCCTCTTGCTATTCAGGAGACCCTGATCCAGAAGGAATCAGAGGTTAAAGATACATTTTTTATATTAAATTGATACTTATTAAGTGACTTTACGTTCTGTTTAATACTGACAGACCACGAGATATTAAAATATAACCTGACTAAATATCTAAAAATCACATTGGACAAGAATCCAATAAAAAGTGTAGTAACAAAATAAGAAACCTGCTAGACCTAACGATGACTGTACACTGACAGGAGCTGAAGGCCACTGCTCGTTCATTTACTCTGGTCGTGATATTACCGTTTTTCATTATCATTATTATTATTGTTGTTGTTGCTATTATTATTATAATTATTGTTATTTTTATTGCTGTTATTATTGTTGTTGTTTTAAAATTTTTTATTATTAATTATTATTATTATTACTATTATCATTATTATTGTTGTTGTTGTTGTTGTTCTTTTGTCCTTATGCTCTTCTCTTGTTGTTGTTGTTGCTGTCTTCTTCTTTTATTATTATTGTTTTATTATTATTAGTACAGTATTGTCATTAAAATTTATTATCATCATCACCATCACCATCCCATCACCATCTCATCATCATAAATAAAAATTTGATTTTTTTACTATTTTATTGTTCCTATTGTCTTTGTTACAAACAATTTGTCTTTTTCTTATTATTACTATTATTATTAATTTTGATTTTGATGTTATCATTCTAGTTTCCCATTGAAAAATTTGTTATTAAAAATTAAAATAATTATTATTTTATTATGATAATATCTTTGATTATTATTATCATCTTTAAATTTTGAAATAATAATGTTGTAAAAAATATATTATTTTTGAAATTTTCATTATCAATTTATATTGTTAGGATTGTATTATATTATTATTATTATTATAATTATAATTTTTATTTTTAAATATCAGTAGTAGTAGTATAGTAGTGTATCATAATTATTGTTTTATTATCATTATTATTTTTAAAAATCACTTTAGCTATTCTTATTATTATCACATCTTTTACATTATGGTAATCATTATTTTAATATTATCATATCATCACCCAATAGTTTTTATTATTATCATTTTATAATAATGATAAAAATAAATATAATAATAATAATAATTATTATTATTTTTATTATTATTTCTTTAGATCTGCTAATTAAAAACAAACACCGAGTCACACCAGCCCCCTGGGGTGTTTAATTTCGGCAATGGAACATAAAAAGAAATATGTACTAATTTTTTGCAGCGGGGTTTTTCGAGTGCATAGCAAAGCGTACATTACGTCTTTTATACCCTTTCCTTATCAATTAAATCTTGTTTTCTTTTTGTTAGTACAAGAGGGTTTAAACCGTGGGGGCCAGGGGGGGGAGCTATCCCGTCCTAGGACCTGGCGGATTTTGACAAAGGGAAGAGGTAACTCATTCTGCCCGGGGGGATGCCCCCTTTTTTACCCGTGTGACGGGGACGC
>NW_023659930.1:0-2500 GCF_015228065.2 Penaeus monodon | reverse complement strand
TCCCGTGCTCTACCACTCGGCCACCGCGGGGCCCTTTTGAGTAACTACTAACGGGCCTTATTTGAAGCTAAACATGCTTTGCTACGACACTTTCCCTTTGAACTCGAAAAAGTGATGTAAACATGCCGAACAGATATGCAGGGTTCCTAATTAGAAATTTTATGCAGTTGCTGAAAATACATTCTTTATTTATTTTATCTTTCATTATATCATGCCTATTGATTGTTTTTCATTACTATGACTTTGATGATACTTGTTAATATCAGTGGGCACTGTTATCATCGCCATTTTGTTATTATTAGCATCATCATTAAAATTATCATTATCATTATTGTCATTATTATTGCCATTATTGTTATTATTAGTAGCTGTATAATTATTATTATCATTTATTGTTATTATTATTATTATTATTATCATTTTTTTAATATTATTATCATCATCATTATTATTATTTATTATTAATATTAAAGTTATTATTATTCCTATCTAACCACTATCATTGTTATCATTGGCAGTAGTGTAGCAGTAATATAGTAGTAGTATCATTATTATTATAACTATTATTATTATTAATATTATTATTTCATTATTATTATTATCATCATCATCAGTATCATAAATTTTTATTATTATTAAATATTACTAATTTATTATTATTATCATTAGCACATTTAATGTCACTGTTGTCATTCTTATTATTATTATTTTAATATTATTATCATTATCATCAATATTTTTGTGATTATTATCACAATTCATATTATTATCATTAAACATCATTCTTATTGTTATTGTTATCTTTTTTTGGGTGTAGCTTTGTACCAAATTTTTATATGGGGCCGCTATAATCAGGTTCTAACATATATATTTATAGCCGGATGCCCTTCTTGACGCCAATCCTCTCTATTTACCCAGGCCATTCCACTTAAAAAATTAAATCGAGCTACTGAGACTTCAAATTTATGGGAGATATACAATATAAATATATTTTGTATTTTTGGGATATTAAGAAGTCCCGAGGTGAACAGTAATGCGATATATTCGAGGTTCAAGTCTCAAATGTTTCAAATACTGGCGAGATGGCTCGTATCCAACACGGTGGGAGTAATTAACTATTATCTTTTCATTCCTGCAAGCAGGAATGGAAGACGAAACCTTCACTTTCCCCCCGATTCGGAAGGCCATGAAAGGGAACACTAATTGTAATATCCTACTAATTGTAGATACAACTTCGAAAATAAACACGAATCATACTATAAAAATGTATACCTCACAGTTATCGAAACAAAACTCATAATTTCATTACATTTATTTACGTAAGCTATTGACTGGCATTCTCATTTTCACAAATAGTTAATGATAAAAATTTATTTCAAAGTATAAAATGTTAACATAAAGAGTAAAATTGCTTCTGATTACAAAACCTCAGGGATCTCTTCAGTGACTGACAGTCTATAAAATCTTGCAAAAAATCCATATCTTGATATAGCTTAGGAGTCTAATACTGTAAGTACATATAGTAGCTTTGAGCGTCATTTTTTTCCCTACACAGAATCCATTCTTTTTCCCTTTAGGTAACTGTTATCTTATCTAGCTTTTGCATGGATAGGGCCATAATAGTTTTTATTCATGGCATTTTTAAATATAGTGATTCCATAACTATTCCATATAATACTGAACTGACTTTATGTTTATTTTCTACTGAAATTCTTTGAAAATCAATGAACTAAATTAAATGTTATGACAGTTGTTATAAAGTAAACTACAAAAGATTATTTTAATAAATATATATAGCAAATACTACTTTTGGTAAGGGTCCAGTCTCACCCAGCCATCTTTTATAAGAAAACGTTGGCAAATAAACGAGACATAGCTCAGTTTTCTAAAAATCGCCATCCGATAGCCTTTCCTACTTTTTATAACAAATCAATGATTTTTATTTTTGCTACGTTTATTGTAACATTTTAATTTTGTATGTAGATAAAGCTTACATAAAGGACAATTTCTTTCTGCTTAAGAGGATATGACCTAGAATATTACCATGATAATGTGAAATTTTTTACAGTAAGTACTAAGTATCTTACATTGCGCAAATCGATGTGTCTGGCCCGTATTACTAGCAAGAGGGGGGCTTCCTACTCGCCTACACTATTTTAAAATCCAGTATGTTGGGACATGATTGCCCCCGAAACATTTTGAAAAACAAATGGTATGGCGCATGCATGTGACAGTGGTCGCGAGAGCCAATAGTATTCTGAAATATTTTGAACCAATCACATGGGCACCCTATGTCACAGGTATGTATAGTGGGTACGGAAATCAAATGTAAAATGTCTACTCAACATGGAATTCAGGTGCGAAGGGTAAAGATCCTCATTATTATAGTGTTATATCTGATTAGTTTAAAAAAAAGGAAAAAGAAAAAAGATAACACTATGGAATTCCTGAAAGCACATGGTGTTTTGCCAAAGCGGTTTTTAAATTCTACCCACATTTT
>NW_023659929.1:17443-20317 GCF_015228065.2 Penaeus monodon | reverse complement strand
ATTTTTTCTAAAGATGCCAAAACCTTTTTTTTTTTTTTAAAAAGGGTTTTTTTTTTAAAAAGTTTAATTTTTTTTTTAATTTAGAAACTAACAGATTTATTGGCGTTTGTTATGTACAAAGTACGGATAAATAAATAAAAATAACACAGTTAGTTAATATATTGAGCTACGAGCCCGATTAAATCATCCTCGCATATCCATGATTTTTTTATCAGCAAAGTTATATATCTATAGTAAATTATAATCATCAGTATATTATAAACATCGGGATGAAAAGAGATATTTTAGAATTGATCCTTCTCAGCTGTTTCTATACATATCTTTCTGTCTCTTTTTCTTTTTTCTTTAAATAGGGCTGCTTTTTTCTATTCTCTTCTTCTTTTTATCTTTCCAGTTATTATTATTACTCATCTCCCGCGTCATTTTTCAACACTGTTAATCATCATATTCATCATCATAAGAACATCATAAATTTAAACCAAAACCAATATATCATAACTACCACTAAAACCTTCACCATTATCATCATCACCATCACCATTACCATCACCGTTATTACAACAAGCGCCACCATTACCCACGGAACCCGGATTCTCAAGGTTAGGTCGCCTGCCAAGGGTGTGTGTTTCCTCGGCCTATAATCCGCCTCGTCTTTTGCACAGGATAATCACTCCCAAGGCTTGTCTTCGTTGCGGCGGCGAGCGCGCGTTAGATTGTTTTCGTTGGGGAGGTTGGGTCTGGCCGGGGTAGGGTGTGGTGTAGATCCTTCTTTTTCGATCTCCGTACAGTATGTATTTATAACTAGCCATTTTGTGTATGTGTGTGTATGTGGATATGTATATATATATATATATATATATATATATATATATATATATGTATATATTTTATATTTTATATATATATATATATATATATACATGTGTGTGTGTGGTGTGGGGTGTGTGTACATATTAAACACACACACATGTGTTTGGAAGATATTATACATATGAAAACACACACACACACCACACACACACACACACCACACACACACACACACACACACACACACACACACACACCACACACACACACACACACACACACACTCACTCACTCACTCACAGACCAGTTTTAGTCTAAATGAGCTAAAACACATCGAGCCCGATGACAACCTCATCCCCAAACCTACAATCATTTTCAAGACGACAGATAATCACTCCTTCAGAAATATTGATTCTGAAGGAGATGAAAGGGAGGGAAGAGGGAGGGGGAGGGGTAAATGTAGTAGGGGAGAGAGGGGGGGTGGGGTGAAGAAAGGGGGAAAAGAGTGGTAATAAAAGAAATTGAGAAAACAAGAAGAAAATAAGAGATAATAACAGTAAAGTTAAAATATTTAAGTACAGTTTCGCGAGTGATTTATACTTTGCCATGATGATAAGGGAAAGATTCAACACCGGTTTATAGAGATACGTCAGTGAGTGTTAGATGTATTAAATGACTTTATAAACAAGGAGAAAACATCTAATGGGCCTGTATTTCATAGTTTGCCGAGTTTTTTTTATTCTATTTCTTATCTACATTTTTTGTTTTTCTTGAATATATTACCTACCTGTTCTACTCTCTCCCCTCCACCTCCTTCTCTATTCCTTCTCCTACTTTTCTTTCTTCTCTCTCTCTCTCTCCTCCTCTTATTATTATCGTTATTACGCTACTTGTTCTTCTTTTCCACTTATTTTCTCTCTCTCTCTCTCTCTCTCTCTCTCTCTCTCTCTCTCTCTCTCTCTCTCTCTCTCTCTCTCTCTCTCTTTCTCTCTCTTTCTTCCTCTCTCCCTCTCACTTTACATCACTCTTCCTCGTTTATTCACGCCTTCCCATCATACTTTTTTCACATCACACTAACCCATTATCCGGCTAATTCACACTTCATTTAGCACTTACTCTTACCCCTCCCCCCTCACCCTCACCCCTCCCACCTTTTATACACACTTTCCTTTCCATTTAATTTGCACACTTTCGTTCAGTTTTCTTCTCTTCGTCTTCTTCGTGGTTTCTATATTTCTTTTTTTATCATATTTCCCTCTTGATGCTGGTTATCATCATCTTTAGTTTCTCCATTATTATTACTACTAATATTATTGGTACTGTTAATACTTTCGTTGTTATTTCAAAACCGTATTTATATCATTTTCCTGCGATGTAGTTCTAAGCCTTAAATATTACGTAGTAACTTTTTATTGGACAATTGAAAGCACTGGTGGTAAAGAGGCAAAGCAATAATCTCGTTATTATACATTATTCATTAAACCATGAACTGCTAAGGTTACAGTTATATCTATCACTTTTTCGCATATTTGCCCAAGCAAGCAAATACATTCACAAAAACCATTCACAGACATACGCAAATTCACACACAGACATACACAAATTCACACACACACACACACACACACACACACACACACACACACACACACACACACACACACACACACACACACACACGCACACAAAACCCTTCTCTCCCTTTCTCCCCTCCCTCCAACGCTCGCTCATACAAAAGACAAACACACGCCAGTTTTAATCCATAAAAAAGCTTGTTTACCCATCCTCATCTCTCTCGTCCGATTGAAAAATCTACTTTCCAATCGGTTGTCTATTAAGCATCTGACCCCCCTCACTCTCACTCATTAGGGGGGGAGAGGGAGGGTAGCCGTGGGAGTTGGTTCGTCTCATAACTATCCGCAGATGAGTGAGTTCGAGTGTTAGTGGTTTCTGGGGGTAATGTGAATGTATGAATGGGTTTTTGTGTGGAGGCATGTATGAGTGTCTTTTGGAAAGTATGTGTGTGTTTTTTGAAAAACTGTGTGTGTGTGTGTTTTCTGAAAG
>NW_023659929.1:0-12500 GCF_015228065.2 Penaeus monodon | reverse complement strand
ACACTTACGCACTCCTTCAAACACACACATACACACTTACACACTTTCAAAAACACACACACACACTTACACAGTCTTTCAAACACACATGCACACACACTTTTTCAAACACACAAACACACTTTCTCAAAAAAACAATACTTACGCAGTCTTTAAAAAAATACACACGCAGTCTTTCAGAAAACACACACACACACAGTTTTTCAAAAAACACACACATACTTTCCAAAAGACACTCATACATGCCTCCACACAAAAACCCATTCATACATTCACATTACCCCCAGAACCACTAACACTCAAACTCACTCATCTGCGGATATTTTGAGACAAAACCAACTCCCACGGCTACCCTCCCTCTCCCCCCCTAATGAGTGAGAGTGAGGGGGGTCAGATGCTTAATAGACAACCGATTGGAAAGTAGATTTTTCAATCGGACGAGAGAGATGAGGATGGGTAAACAAGCTTTTTTATGGATTAAAACTGGCGTGTGTTTGTCTTTTGTATGAGCGAGCGTTGGAGGGAGGGGAAAAGGGAAAAAGGGTTTTGTTTGCGTGTGTGTGTGTGTGTGTGTGTGTGTGTGTGTTGTGTGTGTGTGGGGTGTGTGTGTGTGTGTTGTGTGTGTGTGTGAATTTGTGTATGTCTGTGTTGAATTTGCGTATGTCTGTGGAAAGGTTTTTTTTGAATGTAAAATTTGCTTGCTTGGGCAAATATGCGAAAAAGTGATAGATATAACTGTAACCTTAGCAGTTCATGGTTTAATGAATAATGTATAATAACGAGATTATTGCTTTGCCTCTTTACCACCAGTGCTTTCAATTGTCCAATAAAAAGTTACTACGTAATATTTAAGGCTTAGAACTACATCGCAGGAAAATGATATAAATACGGTTTTGAAATAACAACGAAAGTATTAACAGTACCAATAATATTAGTAGTAATAATAATGGAGAAACTAAAGATGATGATAACCAGCATCAAGAGGGAAATATGATAAAAAAAGAAATATAGAAACCACGAAGAAGACGAAGAGAAGAAAACTGAACGAAAGTGTGCAAATTAAATGGAAAGGAAAGTGTGTATAAAAGGTGGGAGGGGTGAGGGTGAGGGGGGAGGGGTAAGAGTAAGTGCTAAATGAAGTGTGAATTAGCCGGATAATGGGTTAGTGTGATGTGAAAAAAGTATGATGGGGAAAGGGGTGAATAAACGAGGAAAGTGATGTAAGTGAGAGGAGAGAGGAAGAAAGAGAGAGAAAGATAAGAGAGAGAGAAGAAAAGAGAGAGAGAGAGAGAGAGAGAGAGAGAGAGAGAGAAAAAGAGAAAAATGGAAAAGAAGAACAAGTAGCGAATAACGATAATAATAAGAGGAGGAGAGAGAGAGAGAGAAGAAAGAAAAGTAGGAGAAGGAATAGAGAAGGAGGTGGAGGGGAGAGAGTAGAACAGGTAGGTAATATATTCAAGAAAAACAAAAAATGTAGATAAGAAATAGAATAAAAAAAACTCGGCAAACTATGAAATACAGGCCCATTAGATGTTTTCTCCTTGTTTATAAAGTCATTTAATACATCTAACACTCACTGACGTATCTCTATAAACCGGTGTTGAATCTTTCCCTTATCATCATGGCAAAGTATAAATCACTCGCGAAACTGTACTTAAATATTTTAACTTTACTGTTATTATCTCTTATTTTCTTCTTGTTTTCTCAATTTCTTTTATTACCACTCTTTTCCCCCTTTCTTCACCCCACCCCCCCTCTCTCCCCTACTACATTTACCCCTCCCCCTCCCTCTTCCCTCCCTTTCATCTCCTTCAGAATCAATATTTCTGAAGGAGTGATTATCTGTCGTCTTGAAAATGATTGTAGGTTTGGGGATGAGGTTGTCATCGGGCTCGATGTGTTTTAGCTCATTTAGACTAAACTGGTCTGTGAGTGAGTGAGTGAGTGTGTGTTGGGGTGGTGTGTGTGTGTGTGTGTGTGTGTGTGGGGTGTGTTGTGTGTGTGTGTGTGTGTTTTGTGTGTGTGTGTGTTTTTGTGTTGTGTGTGTGTGATTACATATCTATAAATACCACCAAACACATGTGTGTGTGTTTATATATGTACACACACACACACACACACACACACATGTATATATATATATATATATATATATATATATATATATACATAAAATATATATATATATATATATATATATATATATACTATATATATTAAAATATATATATATATATACATATACACACATACACACACATACACATAAATGGCTAGTTATAAATACATACTTACGGAGATCGAAAAAAAAGGATCACACACACCCTAAACCGCGGCCAGACCCAACCTCCTCAACGAAAAAATCTAACGCGCGCTCGCCTCCGCAAAGAAAGAAGCCTTTGGGGGTGATTATCCTGTGCAAAAGACGAGGCTGATTATAGGCCTTTGAAACACACACCCTTGGCAGGCGACCTAACCTTGAAAATCCGGGTTCCGTGGGTAATGGTGGCGCTTGTTGTAATAACGGTGATGGTAATGGTGATGGTGATGATGATAATGGTGAAGGTTTTAGTGGTAGTTATGATAATATTGGTTGTGGTTTATTGATGATGTTGCTTATGATGATGAATATGATGATTACAGTGTTGATAATGACGCGTAAGATGAGTAATAATAATAACTGGAATGATAAAAAGAAGAAGAGAATAGAAAAAAAGCAGCCCTATTAATGAAAGAGAAAAAGAGACAGAGAAAGATATGTATAGAAACAGCTGAGAAGGATCAATTCTAAAATATCTCATTTTCATCCTGATGTTTATAATATACATGATGATTATAATTTACTATAGATATATAACTTTGCTGATAAAAACATCATAGGAATATAGCTGAGAAGATGATGAATCGTGATGCCTCTGTAGCTTTAATATAATATAACTAAACTGTGATTATTTTTTATTTTATTTTTATCTCGTATGCCTTTAGTAGCGGATAACATAATTCGCCGATGTAGATTAATCATGTGGTCATACGTTTCCTAAATTTATAAAAAAATATCGTAGATTAATCATGTGATCATACTTTTCTTAGGTTGACATCTAGAAAATAAACCAGAAAAAATCATTAATTACTCAGATTATACGTTTCTGAAGCTTATATCTAGAAAATACCCCCCCCCAAAAAAAAAAAAAAAAAAAATCGCAGATTAATCATGGTGATCATACGTTTCTTAAGTTTATATCTAGAGAATAAACCAGAAAAAACAAAACAAAATCTTTGTCGCTATCATAGCAAAAACCGCTACACATTTCTCCCACCCGTAGCGTCCCTCACGACTCGCTCACGGCACCTTGGAGAGCTACCCCGGGGGTTACCCAGGGTTACCCAGGGTTACCTAAGTTACTCAGGGTTACTTTCCCTTGCCTTGAGAAAGCCTATTATACGGTTGGAAGCGGTACGGTGATGGGCACGGAGCCTCTGTGTTAGGACAAGCGTTTAGCGTGTTCAGCGGATGTTTATCTTTTAGCGGAAAGTCTTCGAGCGAAGCTGGGCGGTTTCTGGCTCATCTCTCTCTTCTTTATTTATTTATGGTCGCTAATGGGATTTAGGACGATGGAAAGAGTCGAGTTCTTTTAAACCCTGTTTGTTTAATTTGTCAGGAAGGTGCTTAGATCCACACGAGACTTGTTAGAGGCTGCGAGCGCTTTTTTTTTTCTTTTTTTGCTGTGGAGGTCATATTAGCGATAAAGTGTGATTTAATTTTGGCTAATCGCTACCCACTTTGAGCAGAAACGTAAGAAAAAAGTGGTGAACAGAAAAAGCATGGTTAACCTCACGTTAGGAGCCACCCTTTGCAAATAGGGAAGATAGTTGTAAAAATGGTTTAGAAAGTAGGAAAATAAAGAAGGAAAACACAAGCTCTCCTAAGCCCCCTCACGCACGTATATATACACCACATGAACTTTTTTACACACCGCTTAAACACACACAACGCACGCGCGCACACACACACACACACACACACACACACCACACACACACAACACACACACACAAACACACAAAACACACACACACACACACCGACCTTCGCCCTTAAAAAAAGGAGAAAAAAGTAGAGAGAAGATTAAACTAATTACCGGTTACGCAAACACGTCGTCCTCACGCGGTTAAATTAAACATCAAAGGGGCCCAACCCCACTTTTTTCTTTTTTTTTTACACACGGGGGAAAATAATACATCCCAAAATCCCAAGCACATGGTGTAAATAACATAAAAAAATCTCAGCAAAAGTCCTCCTGACACGGTGAAAACAGCACTAAAGAGGTTAGAACAAAAGAGATTCTAATCCTACGGTGAAAATACCACCAACATGGCGGCCCCTGACACGATTTCTCAACACGGCTGATAAACACTATCCCAAATATGACGCAAGGGACAATAATAATAATAATATCAATAAGAAAAAAAATAAATAAAAAATGAAAACTTTTACTGCTCGTATCATATTCGCCGCCGTCTGGAAAAATGAATATGATGATATAATATTATATCATTAATATCTTTATCAGCAGAATGATGGTTGTAAAATTTTGATAACTCCTTGTCAAGTTGGATGAAATTAATAAGTAAGGAGAATCATTCTTTACAAAGATTATGTCTGTTGAGAAATTCTTTTAAGGAACAGATTCTTCAAGAAAAGATACATCGTATTGTGGATTTGATTATGGTTATACGACTATAGTAATTACAATAATGATATTGATAATGACAGTGATGGTGATGATGATGACAATAATAGACATAATGATAGGAATATGTTGATAATTATAGTGATAATAATGCTGATAAGGATGATAATGATAATGATAGTGCTAATAGATATTAATGATAATAACTAGTATAATGGCAGTTATGATAATATCACTGATAGTATGAAATAACAATAGTGATGATGATGATGATAATAATGATAGTGATAATAACGAGACTAATAATAATGATGATAATGATAAAAGTAATAATTATGATAAAACATCATTAACTACAACATAATTATAATAATAATGATAAAATGATGATAATGATAATGATAATAATAATAAATAATAATATAATAATAATAATAAATAATAACAATAATGATAATGGTAATATTAATAATATGATAATAGTAATATAATAATGATAATAATAATAATAGTAATAATAATAGTAATAATAATACAACAATAATAATAACAACAATAATGGTAATAGTGATAACAACAACAGCAAAAAATTCAACAACACCACCACCACCAACAACAACAATAATGATAATAAAGATAATAATTCTGACAAAACTATGAAAATAATGACCATGATACGAGTGAAAATCTAAGCGTCTGTTTCTCAAATGATAATGTAACGTCTATAACGTGCAGTTTGACCCATTTGCTGGACAGATTACGTAATGCAATGTAATTCTTGTTTTATGAATACTACCATTGCAAAGTTTAAAGTCCGCTGCAGTTGTTACCCTTATTTTTTTTATCTTTGGGTGTTTTGCATTTATGTAAATTTTCAGGTGTTTTTTTTTCATTCTTTGTTTTCAGTTATCGTTGTATTTTTTTGTTGATGTAGTAATGATAATAATAAAAACATTCAGAGTATTGGGAACGTTAATGACGATAAAGAAAATAATGATGATATTATTATGATACTCATGATCAACATTACCATTATCATCATCACTATAATTAGTGTTATTTCTGTAATATTCATTATTTATTCATATATCCAACTCCTCTGTTTCTTTTTGGATGTGGTATTACCGTTTTATAAAATTATTCTTTAGCATTTTTTACTTATTTACATTTATTTTTTACATAGCTATTTTTTACGTATCAATTTATTTTCATTTTCTTTTACACAGTATGGGGCTCCCTCAAGGTTTAACATAAAACCCTGGTTCCATGATCCATTATTTACCAAAATATGATCAGAATGTTTTTATGAACCTCGTCACAGAATTTTAAAAAAAAAAGAAAAGAAAAAAAAAGAGAAAAATGTACCTATTATAAAACCTCAAAATACTTTTACATTCTCACTTAAATGTAATTACACGTATTGTTCGAGCCTCCCTTTTCCAAGACTGTGGAAGTAGGAGCAATTTTACCCCAAATATGCTTATTTTTTGGCATCGTTATTTTCAAAATGCATTGCTAATTGCTAACAGCTTCCGCGTGAAACTACCGTATTAATCCGTCTCAGGTTATCCCTCTATAAAGCTCTATATATTTATATATATATATACATATATATATATATATATATATATATATATATATATAATATATATATATATATATATATATATTTTATATATATATATAAATATATAGAGGCTTATATAGAGGGATAACCCTGAGACGGATTAATACGGTAGTTTCACGCGGAAGCTGTTAGCATTAGCAATGCATTTTGAAAATAACGATGCCAAAAATAAGCATATTTGTGGTAAAATCTGCTCCCACTTCCCACAGTCTTGGAGAAGACTCGAACAATACGTGTAATTACATTAAGTGATGAATGTAAAAATCTTTGAGGTTTTTATAATGGTACATTTTTTTCTCTTTTTTTTTTTTTTTCTGTTTTCTTTTACAATTCTGTTGACGAGGTTCTTAAAAACCCTTCTGATCATATTTTTTGGGAAAAATGGATCATGGTAACCAGGGTTTTATGTTATAAACCCTTGAGGGAGACCCATACTGTGTAAAGAGAAAATGAAAATAAATTGATACGTAAAAAAATAGCTATGTAAAAAATAAATTAAATAAGTAAAAATGCTAAAGAATAATTTGATATACGGGAATACCACATCCAAAAAGAGACAGAGGAGTTGTGATATGTGAATAATAATGAATATTACAGAAATAACACTAATTATAGTGATGATGATAATGGTAATGTGTGATCATGAGTATCAAATATAATCATCATTAGTATCTTTATCGTCATTAACGTTCCCAATCTCGTGAATGTTGATTATTATTATCATTACTACATCAACAAAAACTACAACGATACTGAAAACAAGAATGAAATAAACACCTGAAAATTTACATAAATTCAAAACCCAAAGATAAAAAAAATAAGGGTAACAACTGCAGCGACTTAATCTTTGCAATGGTAGTTTATTCATAAAACAGCATTACATTGGCATTACAGTATCTGTCCAGCAAATGGCAAACTGCACGTTGGATACGTTACATTATCATTTGAGAAACAGACGCTAGATTTTCACTCGTATCATGTGTCATTATTTTCATAGTTTTTGTCAGAAGGATTATCTTTATTATCATTATTGTTGTTGGTTGGTGTGGTGGTGTTGTTGAATTTTTTGCTGTTGTTGTATCACTATTACCATTATTGTTGTTATTATTAATTGGTTTTATTATGATTGTTGTTATTGTTACTATTACCCTTATCATTATCTTGTTGCTGTTGTTTATCATTATTGATTATTATGATTATTTTAATTCTTATTATTATTATTACTATTATTATTACTATTATATTATTATCATTATTATTATTACTATTATCAGTATTATTAATATTACCATTATCATTATTGTTATTGTTTATTATTATTATTATTATTATTAATTTTATTATTTTATCATTATCATTATCCTCATTTTATGCATTATTAGTTATAATTATTTTGTAGTTAAGTGATGTTTTATCCTAATTATTACTTTTATCATTATCATCATTATTATTAGTCTCGTTATTATCACTATCATATTATCATCATCATCATCACTATTGTTATTTCATGACTAGCATGATATATCTACTGGACCTTATACTAGTTATTATCATTAATATCTATTGCACTAGCATTATCATTATCACCTGATCACATTATTCTCATATAATTATCAACATTTATTCCTAGCATTTAATGTCTATTATTGTATCATCATCACCATCACTGGTCATTATCAATATCATTATTGTAATTACGATAGTCGTATAACGACATAATCAAATCCACATACGATGTATTTTTTTCTTGAAGAATCTGTTCTAAAAGAATTTCTCAACAGACTAATCTTTGTAAGATATTCCCTTACTTATTAATTTCATCCACGTGACAAGGAGTTATCAAATTTTACAACCATCATTCTGCTGATAAAGATATTAATGATATAATATTAATATAATCATATTCATTTTTCCAGACGGCGCGAATTATATACGAGCAGTAAAAGTTTGTCATTTTTTTTATTTTTTTTTTCTATTGATATTATTTTAATTATTGTCCCTTGCGTCATATTTGGATAGTGTTTTATCAGCCGGGTTGAGAAATCGTGTCAGGGGCCCGCCTGTTGTGGTATTTTCACCGTAGGTAGCATCCTCTTTTGTTCTAACCTCTTTAGTGCTGTTTTCCACCGTGTCAGGAGGACTTTGCTGAGATTTTTTTTATGTATTTTACACCATGTGCTTGGGATTTTGGATGTATTAGTTCCACCGTGTGTAAAAAAAAAGAAAAAGTTGCGGTTGGCCCATTTGTGGCTTTATTTTACCGCGTGAGGACGCGTGTTTGCGTAACCGGTAATTAGTGAATCTTCTCTCTACTTTTTTCTCTTTTTTTAAGGGCGAAGGTCGTGTGTAGGTGTGTGTGTGTGTGTTTTGTGTGTGTGTGTTGTGTTGTGTGGTGTGTGTGTGTGTGTGTGTGTGTGTGTGCGCGCGTGCGTGTGTGTTTTAAGCTGGTGTGTAAAATGTTCCATGTGAGTGTGTAATTATACGTGCGAGAGGGGGCTTAGGAGAGCAGTGTTTTGCCATCATTATTATCCTGACATTATAAACCAGTATACAACTATCATCCCTGATTTGCAAAGGGAGCCGAGGTCCAAACGATAGGTAACCATGCATTTCTGTTCACCACTTTTATCATACGTTTTCTGCTCAAGTGGTAGCGATTAGCCAAAATTAAATCACACTTTTATCGCTAATATGACCTCACAGCAAAAAAAGAAAAAAAAGCGCTCGCAGCCTCTAACAACGTCTCGTGTGGAATTGCTAAGCACCTTCCTGACAAATTAACAACAGTTAAATGAACTCGACTCTTTCCATCGTCCTCAATCCCCATTCGCGACCATACATAAATAAAGACGGAGAGATGAGCCAGAAAACCCTCTAGCTTCGCTCCGACAGACTTTCCGCTAAAAGATAAACTCCGCTGACCACGCTAAACGCTTTGTCCTAACACAGAGGCTCCGTGCCCATCACCGTACGCGCTTCCAACCGTATAATAGGCTTTCTCTCAAGGCAAGGGAAAGTACCCTGAGTAACTTAGGTAACCTGGGTAACCCTGGGTAACCCCGGTAGCTCTCCAAGGTGCCGTGTCGAGTCTGATGACGCCCTACGGGGTGAGAATGTGTAGCGGTTTTTGCTATGATAGCGCAAAGATTTTGTTTTGTTTTTTTATCTGTTATTCTCGTAGAATATAACTTAAAAACGTATGACACCATGATTAATCTGCATTTTTTTTTTTTTTTTTTTTGGGGTGGGGTATTTTCTAGATATAAGCTTCAGCAACGTATAATCTGAGTAATTATGATTTTTTCTGGTTTATTTCTAGATGTCAACCTAAGAAAGTATGATCCATGATTAATCTACGAATTTTTTTTATAAATTTAGGAAACGTAGGACCACATGATTAATCTACATCGGCGAATTATGTTATCCGCTCCTAAAGGCATACGAGATAAAAGAAGATACAAAAAAATCACAGTTTTAGTTATATTATATTGAGCTACAGAGGCATAACGAGTTCATCATCTTCTCGCTATATTCCTATGATGTTTTTATCAGCAAAGTTATATATCTATAGTTAAATTATAATATCATGTATTATTTTAAAAAAAAAATAAAAAAAAACATCAGGATGAACATGAGATATTTTAGATTGATCCTTCTCAGCTTGTTTCTATACATATCTTTCTCTGTCCTCTTTTTCTCTTTCATTACTAGGCGCTTTTTTTCTATCCTTCTTCTTTTTTAGCATTCATTATTATTAATTACTCATCTTACGCTTCATTATCACACTGTGATCATCATATGCATCATCATAAGCCAACATCATCATAAACCACAACGCAATATTATCATAATACCACTAAAACCTTCACCATTATCTCATCACCATCACCATTAGCCATCACCGTTATTACAACAAGCGCCACATTACCCACGGAACCCGATTCTCAAGGTTAGGTCGCCTGCCAAGGGTGTGTGTTTCAAAGGCTATAATCACCCGTCTTTGCACAGGATAATCACGTCCCGAAGGCTTGTCTTCGTTGCGGAGGCGAGCGCGCGTTAAGATTGTGTTCGTTGGGAGGTTGGGTCTGGCCGCGGTAGGGTGTGGTGGTAGATCCTTCTTTTTCGATCTCCGTACAGATTATTTTATAACTAGCCATTTATGTGTATGTGTGTGTATGTGTGTAATGTTATATATATATATATATATATATATATATATATATATATATATATATATATATATATATATATATATGTATATATATATATATATATATATATATAAGATATATATACATGTGTGGTGTGTGTGTGGTGTGTTGTGTGTACATATTAACACACACACATGTGTTTGGAGTATATATACATATGTAAACACACACACACCCACACACACAGCACACACACACACACACACACACGACACACAACACACACACACACACACACACAAACACACACACACATTCACACACACACACTCACTCACTCACTCACAGACGCAGTTTTTTAGTCTAAATGACTAAAACACATCGAGCCAGATGACACCTCAGCCCCAAACCTACAATTCATTTTCAAGACAGAACAGATAATCACTCCTTCAGATATTGATTCTGAGGAGATGAAGGGAGGTAAGAGGGGGGAGGGGGAGGGGATACATGTAGTGGGGGAGAGGGGGGGTGGGGTGAAGAAAGGGGAAAAAGAGTGTAATAAAAGAAATTGAGAAAACAAGAAGAAAATAAGGATAATACAGTAAAGTTAAAATATTTTAAGTACATTACAGTTTCGCGAGTGATTTAATACTTTCCATGATGATAAGGGAAGGAATTTCACACCGGGGGGGTTATAGAGATACGTCATGATTGTTTAGATGTATTAATGACTTTATAAACAAGGAGAAACATCTAATGGGCCTGTATTTTCATAGTTTGGCCGAGTTTTTTTTATTCTATTTCTTATCTACATTTTTTGTTTTTCTTGAATATATTACCTACCTGTTCTACTCTCTCCCCTCCACCTCCTTCTCTATTCCTTCTCCTACTTTTCTTTCTTCTCTCTCTCTCTCTCCTCCTCTTATTATTATCGTTATTACGCTACTTGTTCTTCTTTTCCACTTATTTCTCTCTCTTCTCTCTCTCTCTCTCCTCTCTCTCTCTCTCTCTCTCTCTCTCTCTCTCTCTCTCTCTCTCTCTCTCTCTCTCTCTCTCTCTCTCTCTCTCTCTCTCTCTCTTTCTCTCTCTTTCTTCCTCTCTCCCTCTCACTTTACATCACTCTTCCTCGTTTATTCACGCCTTCCCATCATACTTTTTTCACATCACACTAACCCATTATCCGGCTAATTCACACTTCATTTAGCACTTACTCTTACCCCTCCCCCCTCACCCTCACCCCTCCCACCTTTTATACACACTTTCCTTTCCATTTAATTTGCACACTTTCGTTCAGTTTTCTTCTCTTCGTCTTCTTCGTGGTTTCTATATTTCTTTTTTTATCATATTTCCCTCTTGATGCTGGTTATCATCATCTTTAGTTTCTCCATTATTATTACTACTAATATTATTGGTACTGTTAATACTTTCGTTGTTATTTCAAAACCGTATTTATATCATTTTCCTGCGATGTAGTTCTAAGCCTTAAAATATTACGTAGTAACTTTTTATTGGACAATTGAAAGCACTGGTGGTAAAGAGGCAAAGCAATATCCGTTATTATACATTATTCATTAAACCATGAACTGCTAAGGTTACAGTTATATCTATCACTTTTTCGCATATTTGCCCCAAACAAGCAAATACATTCACAAAAACCTCACAGGACATACGCAAAATTTACACACAGACATATACACAAATTCACACACACACACAAGCACACACACACAACACCCCACACACACACACACACCACACACACAACACCCCACCACACACACACGCACACAAAACCCTTTCTCCCTTTCTCCCCCTCCCTCCAACGCTCGCTCATACAAAAACAAACACACACGACCCGTTTTAATCCCTAAAAAAAACTTGTTTAAACCCCCCCTCTTCTCGTCCGATTGAAAAATCTACTTTCCCAAACGGTTGTTTAACATCGACCCCCCTCCTCTCACTCATTAGGGGGGAGGGAGGGTAGCCTGGGGGTGGCGTATCTAGCATGTGTTCGGGGCAAATTTTATTTTT
>NW_023659928.1:0-20318 GCF_015228065.2 Penaeus monodon | reverse complement strand
CCCAAGTTGAATCCAAAAGCGGTGACCGTACATGGCGCGGTGGATCTGTGGACTCGGTAGGGGGACGAACACACGACGCCGGACGAGGAACCTAAAACAAAATTTGGGGATACAGGACAGGGAAAGAGGGCATGACAAAAAATCAATGAATGAAAGGCGTACGCATTGACAGGATGAGAGAAGAGGCCTCAATGGGGAAAGAAAAGAGGGCACGCAATGAAAAATGATAGCTAAGAGTGAATCGGGTAGAGGGAAAAGATGCAAATAGACTCACTCAATAGCATTGCAAAACAAGAGACCACAGAGAGGGCCCGGGAGAAGGGGAAGGCAGTGACAGTCAATTCCAGCAATAGAATATGTGTCAGGGGGTGGACAAGGAAAAGGACGAGGTATGGAAAGGCAATATAGTCGAAAGGAACTCGGAAACAAAAGAAGTCGGTAAACTGAACACATACAATCGCCGTCCTCTTCACCGTCTCCCCTCGCATCCGCTTTCCCCTTTTCCACATATACAGACGCGCGCGCACAGGATTCATGTCGAACAAATTTCAAATAGAACAACGAAAGGAATTACAGGAAAAGACACTATTATGCCGAAGGCCTTTTCGCTCTATTGCTTCAGCAGGGTATATTGCACCCCGTCATGCAATTTTCCTTAGAAGAGGAGCGAGGTCAACGATTTCCGTTCGTCAACACAGTAATTCACAGGAGAACCTACTGCCCGGTCTTGGTTTGCAGAAAACTAATTAACAAGGTCGACATCATTACACGGCAACAGATGGACAAAAGAAAGCGTTTGTGTCAAGCCAGATTCTTCAGCCGTGCCGGTATTTTAGAGATTCTCAAAAATTTACAAACATCTTTCAGCTGTGTGTGTGTGTGTGTGTGTGTGTGTGTGTGTGTGTGTGTGTGTGTGTGTGTGTGTGTGTGTGTGTGTGTGTGTGTGTGTGTGTGTGCGCGCGCGCGCGCGTGCATGCGTGCGTGTGCGTGTGTGTGTGTATGTAATGTGTGTGTGTATTTATACATATGCATATACATATATACATACGCAAATCCATCTGTAAATTTTCCATGCAAGGATCCTTCTTATCATTTATATTTATATGGTGTTTATGGAAAAAATATGATATTATTTTTCTTTTGCTTGCTGTTATTGTGTTTTTAATCAAAATATAATTGTATTTGATTGTTCTTGTTGGTAAATACCTATAATAGAATTAAGAGCCATATTTACTTCTTCGCATGCTGCAAATTACTGAAAATGCAATGGCTGTATAACGGGTTCAGAACTCTGGTACACTGGCTAGCAGGGGTAGTTATAATTGTTATGACGGCTTGACTCTTTATTGATGAATAGTACAGCACAGTAAGGGAAAACACACGAGACGATGCCTTAGGTGACAGGTCAGACGAGGTCAGACAAAATCGTCATCTACGCCCTCGCTGAGTTGATGGTTCCTAACTCGACGTAGAGCCACGTGGCAACCAGTCACGTGGCTCATTGTCTAATGGGTTAAATACATGTGCTTATGTATATGCCATAGGCTGTTATGACAGAAATCCACAATTTACTGTTTATAGAATTCATGAAACTCATGTTTGTGCAGCAACTGCAAATGAGGCTTTGAATTATTGATGCTGAAACAAGGAGAGCAAGTAACTCTTGTATATATTGGAATTTATTTGGTCAGTGGACCATACCTTGATTTTTACTGTAGTACTTTTTAATGGTGTAATCTCTATTAACCAGACATAGTAGACAGATCAAACATTACATATCATTGTTTCCTGATTGCCCTTTGCAAGCAAGAATGGAATTCCAATCATTAATTAGTCCTGTATTCTGAAGTGTTAGTCAATCTATTTTATCCAAAATTCAGATACTATTACCCAAATGGCGCCAATCGTTAAAACCCCAGAATTATTGAAATTACGAGTCTCCTATTATACTTACAGTGCAACACATCACACTGAATCTGGTCTGAGTAAATATTTCAGTTATTTTTACAACTGTATTTCTATGCAAGATTTACTTACTTGAGGTTTTCTTTCTTGATTTCATATTCCTGAATAATACACATGTACTTTTAAAGTAGTAACTAGACTTTGTTTCCTGTTTTAATATCAGTTGCATAATTTTGTTGAAGATTAGGAAAATGTCATCTAGGGGTCATATAAACACAAATATGAATAGTCGTAAACTCCACATATGTGTATTATAAGCACTTCACTACAAGTAACTGTTATTCGTAATGAACTGAATGTTGAACAATATTATAACATCTTGAACAGTGTTCCTTGTAGCAGCACGACCCCGCAACCTGAAGTTCAGCATAGTTTCCCAGGCTGGGTCACATTAGGTCCACAGCCATAGCCGTAGTCACTGGACAGCAGGCTCCCTCGTACCCTTAGCGCTTATACAGCGCCCGTGTACTTAAGCCGCAGAATCTGGGACCGAGATATATGACGTGGAGGTCATCACATCACACCCACTGGTCGTGGAGGCTTCCCGAATGTCGAAAGGGAAGACTCCAACCAGGCAAGTCCTGGTGACCATGAAAGGTTCCCAGCCACCACCCTTGATCTGGGTAATTGGGGCACCTACAACCTCAGAACATATGTGCCTGATCCACTTCGGTGTTTCAAGTGCCAAAAATAAGGTCACCAACAGGCTAGCTGGACAGGCACACAATACTAAGGTGTGCCTCAAGGCACAAAACAAAACAGCCAAATGTCCCAACTGTGCCAAGAGGCATCACGCCTGGAGCCTGGCTTGCTCTGTCAGGAATAAGGCGGCCCTCAGATGACAAGAGGTTGCCAAAAAGCGACCAGATTTTGTTCCTGCTCCCCTAGGCAACTATGTCTGGGGAAAGAACAAAAGTGAAAAGGCCCTCCGACCTCCTAAGAGGAAGGAAGCCGCCCCCCAGCCGTCACCGGATATCTTCAACAAAAAGGAGTTTCCGAGAATGAAAAATGTGCAGAAGAACCACAGGAGTAAAGGTTCAAAGAAACCCAGGAGATGGAGATCTCCTCTTTGATGAGGAAGATATGACTCTCCTGTGACTGCTGTAGTCACAGCAGTAACAACAGCCCTGGGGAGGTCGAGTGAAGAGGCCGAGAAGGCAGTCACGGTCGCCATGACGGCAATAACCCAGACTGTCGCAGTCCTGATGGGAAGAAAGTTGGAGAGAGCCGAACCACCCCCATCCTTACCCCAGGACGAGACTCCCCTTCCCACTCCAACCAGGCCATGCCCTCACAGGCAGAGCCAAACCAGGGTGAATCTGTGCAGCCAGAGCCAGAGCACGCTGACCTTGCCCAGGCAAGACCAGCAAAAAAAAAACACACAGAAAAAGCCTGAGAAAAAAAACCCAAACAACTAAAGTCTGAGCTACCAAAGGCTCTCCATCCCCAGTGGACCCACAGTTAGCCTGACAACAGACAAAGAACCCTCAAGCAGCGAGGACTTCGCAATGGAGTTGTCAGACTCTGACACCAGTCAATCGAAATACAACAATGTCTCTGATGTAACTATTACTAAGTAACATCATGACACAGAATCTAAGCATACTACAGTGGAACATCAATGGCTCTCTGCAAGGAATGCCATCCTCCATGCAATAGTGCGATCAAAGAGCATTGACATTGTCATGCTCCAGGAGGCATTAACAGTGGGACCTGTTCGCTTCTCAGGGTATCATGTCTCATGCTGCCACACACTGATGGCAAGAGAGGCTTGATCACCCTTGTCAGAGCTACAATCCCCTGCTCGCAATAGCCGATGCACCGCACTGTGGAGACGATGTTGAATTTCTTGCCGTCGAGATTCACCTGGCCGGGGGACCCCTCAAACTGTACAATGTGTACAGTCACCAAAACTGTGGGAGCTTAGACATCAGCCAGGTCTGTGCTTCTGCAGCACATGACCGAGTGATCATAGGGGAGACTTCAATGCAGAACACCCTATCCTGCCTCTTTGCTGGGGACCGGATGCGGCTGGCTATCACATTCCCTGAGATCACTCTCCTCAATACCCAAGAGCCAATGTCAGAGGAGGTGCGACTGTGGTGGAAAGGAATAGCTGGTGTGTCGATGAGACCGTCACAAAGGACCATTACGGCACTATCCATGAGGGCCACTATCCATGAAGGTAGTATACCACCCTCATGGATAGTGGCCCAACCGAAATGCCACGACCGAATCGAAGATGGAAAACAGACAAGGCCAACTGGCAGGCATTCAGAACGCCTTGGCCCACTGTCTGAGATACAATGAACCCCCACAAAAAGAAAATGTGGAAGTGCTTGAAGCCAGACTTGTAAATGCCATTGATCAAGCAGATTCACTGACCATACCTAAAACTCGGCCTGGGTCCAGTAGTTACTAAGACGCTAGTACTTTAACGACGAGATTGGGGAGGTCAACCACAGAGTAAACATGTGCCGAAAACAATTCCGAAGGCAAAGAACCCCTGACAACCTAGCCCTCGTAAGGGAGGCTGTCAGCAAACAGAGTCAGGCAGGAAAAGTGGCGGGGAATGGTACGAGTCCTTCGACCACCAAACCACCCTCTCAGAGCTATGGCAACGGGTCAGGCTACCAGCGACCAGCAGCTCAGCCCCGAGGTGCACGCACCATGACCTTCAGTCAGAGGCGAACAGACTGGCTGCACGAGTTCTCTCTGAGAACGAGTAGCAACAGCCTGCCAGCTGAACTGAGGGCAAGACAAGAACGCCTACAACCAGACAGACTTACTCATATCAGAGAAAGGGCAACTAAACCCCGATAACTCAGACATTATCTTTTCTCTGAGGGAACTAAGAGTTGCCTATAAAACCAGTTCTAACACAGCCCCAGGCTCTGATAGGATCTCGTACCCCATCATTTCCCACCTAGGACTAGCAGGTGAGCTTGCACTCCTGCAACTCATCAACAAATCCTGGGAAACATCCACTCTCCCCCAGAGTTGGTAGAGGGCTACCATAGTTCCCATCCCCAAACCAAAGGAGCCAGGGAAGTACTGCCCCATCTCTCTCCTCAGCTGTCTGGCCAAGACGGCCGAGAGGATGGTTCTGAACCGGCTCCAATGGAAAATGGGACCCCCGCATGAACACCTCCACGGGTTCACCAGGGGCATGAGCACAGCGCACAGCATAGCCACGCTCTTGAGCACAATAAGCACAGGCACATCTGTGGTAGTATTCCTTGACCTGGAGAAGGCTTTTGAATTAGCAAGTCCTCTTGCCATTCAGGAGAGCCTGATCCAGAAGGGAATCAGAGGTAAGCTCTTGGCTTGGATATGTGACTACTTTAGGAACAGGACGGCCGGAGTCAAATTCCAGGGTCACCTATCACAGCACATGCCACTAGAAAATAGAATGCCACAGGGTGGGGTTCTCAGTCCAGCTTTTTTTAACAATTAATGTCCTGTATCCTTAACATAAACCTCCCAGTGGGGTGCAAGATCATCTCTTATGCTATCATCTCCACTGGACCATACTGCCTAAATAAAGCCCAGCGTTGTCTGGACCTCATATCTGAGGAGTGTTGTAGGACAGGACTAAAGATCTCTGCAGCCAAATTCAAAAACCATGGCTCTGAGACAAGACTCATGAGAGCAATGAGCGGGAGACACATAGGAGCCAGACACAAAGTACTAAGATCATTCTATGTACATGCTGTCCGGCCCATTATGGATTGGCACAAAGAGAAATCACAAAGACAAATTGGAGACAGGCCAAAACGAAGCTGCCAGGGTCATTCTGGGTGCCCCAAGGTGGACGAAGGTCCTCAACCTCCTCATGGAGGAAAACCTTCTCCCCCTGGACTCACGAATCGATCTATTGGCAGCACAATACCTGTCGAAGGTCATCCAGGCTCCCAGGAACACAAGCCTAAGACAAAAAATAGTCAGACGCCGAGAACAAGACAACGAGCTCTTTGCAAACAACTGGCTGTCTCACACAGCTAGGGTGTTAATATGCCATCAGCTCAAAGAACAGCTTCTTGCTAAGGGCATGGACTCCCCCACCCTAACTTTGTTGAAGCCCCGCCGTGGGCACAAACCTCGATAGAGTTTTCCATCATAGGCCTAACAATGAAAAAGAGTCAACACCCCACGCCTAGTCTAAAGGCAGAAGCCCAGAGGGTCATTGCAGCCATCACTCCTCCGGGTAGTAGAACATACTTCACGGATGGATCAATCGATTCCTTGAGCCACACTGCAGGCGCCAGCTTTACAGCAAGGGATGCCACAAAATCCATGAGGGTAACATACAACGCCTCCTCGCTACAGGCAGAGGCAGTTTCAATCATGGGGAACCCTAGGCCACGCGTCCGTGAGGGAAGGACACGTGGTCATACATACAGACTCCAGGGCAGCCATCGACCGTCTTCAGCAGCGCTCACCCAAAGACAACATCTACCTTCTGACTACTATCCTCACAATGGCACAGAGGATTCTTGCTCAGGGTAGAAGAATAATCATAAACTGGGTCCCCAGCCACATTGGCATCAGAGGGAATGAGCTTCCTGACAGACTAGCCGACATTGGCACGGGTATGCCCCCAAATCCATGATCATACAACCTAGCAGAAAATTACTGAAGGAGAAGTGTACTGCAGCCGCTCATACCTTCCTCCTGCAGCTTCACAGAGGAAACGAGATCCTCCCCCTCGGCCAGCTGGTACTCAGACGCCACAGGCGATGGACCACTGGCACTCTCTGAAATAATCAACAAAGGTACCGAAGTCATTCCGTGAAGAGAGGTGTTGCATGCATTGCATCGAGCCGAACGCCACACTCGTACATTACTTAGAGAATTGTGATGAGCACACACAATTCCTGAGACAGGGTCCGCCGACAACAGCCGTCGTGCTGGTAAAGAGATTATGCAGTATGTTTACATCATGGCGGCAGGAGCGCCTGCTGGCAATCCCACCGCCCACGGTAAGCACCGAGTGTCAGACAAACAAATGAGACAGCCATAAAAAGCTGACACAGGCCAGGCCATATATGGAAGGCCCGGGCGAAGCTAGAACTTCGCAAATCTCTCAAGCAAGGTACCGAGATGAGCATTCCCCGATCCTCCAGCAGAACAAGACAACAGCAGCAGCAACACAAGGACTGCCCAGTCCTTAGCCGACTGGGGAGCCGGTACGTTGATCTCCGATTTCACCAACAGCACCCAGCCATACCTGTGGGCACTCACACCCACAACAAACACTCCTAAAGAGATAAGACGCCAGTAGATGCACAACCAATCAATCTACTATATCCTCATTGGTACATTGTATTACTAGGCTATTTACCTCAAGTACAAAGTGTTACTTATCATTAGGTGACAAGTGTTTCCCCAGAACGGAAAAACAGCGGACTAACACTACCTTCGAAATTTTAAACCGAATTTCTGCTGTCCTTCTACAAATAATCATTATTCTGCATTACTATTTTAGCTCACCATCCAGTAAATTCGTCCTCCAGGGAATGCTTTCTTTAAGGAATATTTTATTTTACATTGTATGGGTTCTTTATTTGTATAAAACTTGATGTTATTGTCCTTGTTGACGTATTATTTTGATTATAATGATAATAATAATAATAGTAATAACAATTATTATTATTTTTATTATTATTATTATTATTATTATCATTATTATTATTGTTATTATTATTATCTTTATTATCATCCTCATCCTCATCATCATGATTATGATTATTACTGTCATCATATCATCATCATCATTGTCATCATAATTTTCCTCCTCTTCATCATGTTGCTATTGTCCTTATCATTCTTGCTATCATTACTACTACTGAGTTTGTTGGATGGCCCTAGAACGAATTGTAACAGATTTTCTTTTTGTCCGTATGGGATCTTCCTACAGTCTAGAGCCTTCAGAAATAATTCAAGGCAAATCTATGAGAAGGAACCAGTAAAAATAATAAGAATAATAAAAATAATAATAAGGTAAAAGAACTGCCCTGTAAAGGAAACACTTCTTAGTGAGGCACCGACAGATTTATCTTTTTCAATACGATTATCGTTCCTCAAAAAAAAAAAAAAAAAAAAAAAAAAAAAAAAAATATATATATATATATATATATATATATATTGAAAATAAAATAGCAACTAGAGATCACTACATACACGGTATAATATTCTCTATAACCTCAGTGACATTTAAGTTCTGTATTTTTGGTATTATCTTGTCTATGCTTTCACCTTCCAATGCAGGAGGAACATTGCTGCAGCTAGACACCCTGCACTCTCCACATGCTGCAGAACACACCAGTCCCAATTTTCTGAAGAGGCATTTTCGTGAATTGCATTTACTTTTACAACTGCATCTGACTACTCCAAGCACAGTTTCTGGGGCAGCTGGCAGATCAATTGTGTGAGGTTCCAGGCGACCCCTCACTTAGATCCCACTCCATTCTAGTGGATCCAATATCCCATTCTAGCCCGTCTATTCCTGGACTTGATAGTAACTCTCGCACTGTGGCAGCAGACAGCTGCTGATATAGGGGAAGAGGATGCATTTGTACAGGGGAGGGCTTGTAGATGTCTTCTCGCAGAAGCGCCGATGACGAAGCTTGTCCAATCCTTCCATGGAATGGCCGCCATATAAACATACGAGGTCCTCCTCACCTAAATTATCTCCTAATGAGTCGTTCCAGAAAAACACACAGGGCCCGTTACTGTAGTAATGGTCATTCTTTACTCTAAGAAGAGGAAACCCTATGCTTATGTCAATCTCAGTCCCCAAGGATTTCTGAAGCTGACGAATGCCCAAGGCCTTAATCTTTTTGCCTTGTTTCTTGTCTGTCTGCAGGTACAGTTGGCCGCGATTCTGGATTGCATGGAAGTGTCGTGATCAGATTTGCAATCGGGCTGGCACGCACGAGCAATTGCAGATACATAGTAATAAAAAAGGACAAGGCAAAACAAGAACTCTACATAAGGCGCGAGAACAAGGGTACAGACGAAAATACCTGCGCAGGACATCATGATAAAAAGGAACCACCTTACAAGTTGAGAGAGAAAAGCTATGAATAAGCATTTTAGAGAACCAGAAATAAGCACAAATAGCTACGCAGAAGGAAAACTAACGTATTGTGAAGTAGCTAATTGCCCGAGGGTGAGGATGTGCACTTGGGGGAAGCCCGCCACATACACACTGAGACAGAGACAGGGCAGGCTGGGGTTCGCCAGGATGGCACGCTGTCGCTTTTTGTATTTGTGTTTATTTTTTCTGAACTTACGACAGTGGATTACAGCAGTGACTTGTGATCTGTTATATAAGGGTAATGATAATTATATTGGTTCCTGGATATGTACGCTGTCACTTTCCTAGTAAAACATCAGAACTCATTTGTTCATTTTTTTCCGATTTTCCTTGTGTTTCTTTTAGTTTAAGTTCACTAACTAGAGGAGCTATCAAAGGAAAACTTCTAGAATCACAAAGAGATAAGATTCGGCAGTAATGGCCCAATAGTTTTCATAGTAAAAACAAACTGATATATCTTTAGTAAGAGCTGATGATTTAGTCTTTATGTAAATGTGCTAAGTAATTATATAAATACCCACATGAATACACATATACTTACACGTAACTACGCTCGTGCGCGCTGACGCGCACGCGAACAAGCCCAACATAGTTACCCTCATACACAACCATACACGTACACTTACACGCACGCACACATATACGCATGTACACACACACACACACACACACACACACACACACACACACACACAATATATATATATATATATATAAATATATATATATATATATATATATTATATATATATATATATATATAATATATATATATATATATATATATATATATAATATATATATATATATATATATATATATATATATATATATATGTGTGTGTGTGTGTGTGTGTGTGTGTGTGTGTGTGTGTGTGTGTACATGCGTATATGTGTGCGTGCGTGTAAGTGTACGTGTATGGTTGTGTAGAGGGTAACTATGTTGGGCTTGTTCGCGTGCGCGTCAGCGCGCACGAGCGTAGTTACGTGTAAGTATATGTGTATTCATGTGGGTATTTATAAAAATTACTTAGCACATTTACATAAAGACAAATCATCGTCTTACAAAAAGATAAAATCATTTTTGTTTATTTAAAAAAAACTTTTGGGGCCTTCTCCCGAATCTTATCTTTTTGAAATTCCCAAAAGGGTTTTTCCTTTAAAAATTTTCTATTCATTGTTTTTAAAAACTTAAGAAAAACCAAGGAAAAGGGGAAAAAAATAAAAAATGAGTTCGGATGTTTTACGGGAAATTTAACAGCGTCAATCCGGGCCCCCAAATAAAAATTATCATTACCTTTAAAAACAGATCCAAGTAAATTTTAACCCCACGTCGTAAGTTCAGAAAAAAATAAACAAAAATCAAAAAGCGACAGCTTTCCACCCCTGGCAAAAACCCCAGCCTGCCCGGGTCTCGGCCCTCAGGTGGGGTTGTGGGGGGTTTTCCCCCAAGTGAAAAATTCCCCCACCCTGGGGGAAATTGCTACTTCAAAATACTTTTAATTTTTTTCCTTCTGCGTAGTTTATTTGGCTTATTTTTTGGTTCTCAAAAATGCTTATTCATAGCTTTTCTTTTCTAAACTTGTAAGGGGGTTTCCCTTTTGTTTATCATGATTCCTGGCGGGTATTTTCGTCTGTCCCCTTTTTCTCGCGCCTTATTTTGGGAGTTCTGTTTTGCCTTGCCCTTTTTTTATTCTAGGTATCTGAAATTTGCCGGCGTGCCAGCCCGATTGCAAATCTGATCACGACACCCCATGCAATCCAGAATCGGGGCCCAATGTACCTGCGGGACAGACAAAAAAACCAAGGAAAAAAGTTTAAAGGCCCTTTGGGGCATTCGTCAGCTTCAGAAACCCCTTGGGGGACTGAGATTGACAAAAGCATGGGTTTCCCCTCTTCTTAAAAAAAAAGGGAATGCCCCTTACACAGAAAAAGGGCCTGTGTGTTTTCTGGAACGCCCTCATTAGGAGAAAATTTTAGGGGGAGGACCTCGTTGTTTATATGGCGGCCTTTTCCCTGGAAGGTTTGGGACAAGCTTCGTCATCGGCGTTTTCTGCGGGGAAGAATCTACAAGCACCCCCCCTGTACAAATGCTCCTTTTTCCCCCTATTTTAGCAGCGTCTGCTGCCCCCCGTGCGAGATTTACTATCAAGCCCAGGAATAGACGGGCTAGAAGGGGAAATATTGGACCCACTAGAAGGGGGGAATCTAAGTGAGGGGTCGCCTGGAACCTAAACAAAATTTTGATTTTCCGCTGCCCGAAACTGTGCTTGGAGTATTCAGATGCAGTTTGAAAAAAGAAAATGAAAATTCACAAAAATCCCTTTTCAAAAAGGGGAAAAGGGTTTGGTTCTGCCGCATGTGGGGATTTGCAGGGTGTCTAGCTCAGCAATGTTCCCCCCTGCATTGGAAGGTGTTCGGGAGCATGTGGAGAGTGCAGGGTGCCTAGCCCCGCAATGTTCCTCCTGCTTTTGGAAAGGGTGAAAGCAGAAAAGATAATCCCAAAAAAACCAGAATTAAAATGTCACTGAGGTTATAGAGAATATTATACCGTTTATTTTAGTGATCTCTATTTGCTATTTTTTTTTTCAATATATATATATATAAAATATATAAAATTATTTTTTTTTTTTTTTTTTTTTTTTTTTTTTTTTTTTTTTTTTTGGGGAACGATAATCGTATTAAAAAAGAAAAATCTGTCGGTCCCTCACTAAGAGTTTTTCCCTTTTACAGGCGTTTTTTTTACCTTATTATTTTTTTATTATTTCTTATTTTTTTTTACGGGTTCCCTTCTCATAGATTTCCCTTTAAATTATTTCAAAGGGCCCTCTAGACTGTGGGGAAGATCCCTCCCGGCCAAAAAGAAAATCTGTTACAATTCTTTCTGGGGCCATCCAACAAACTCAGTATATTTAATGATAAAAAGAATTTATAAGGACAATAGCAACATGATGAAGAGGGGGAAAAAAATTATGATGACAATGATGATAAATGTATGATGACAGTAAAAATCAAAAATCATGATGATGAGGTTTGGGAGTAATAAAGTAATTAATAACAATAATAATAATGTTTTAATAAAAATAATAAAAATAATAATAAAAATAATAAGGTTTTTACTATTATTATTATTACCCTTATAATCAAAATAAAAAAACTTTTCAACAAGGACAATAACATCAATTTTTATAAAAAAAAGAACCCATATAAAATTTGTAAAATAAAATTTTCCTTTAAAAGGGGAAAAAGCATTCCCTGGGGGACAAATTTTTATTTGGTGGTGACAAAAAATAGTAATGCAGAAAAATGATTATTTGTAGGGGGACAGCAAAATTTTTTTAAAAATTTTTCAAAGGGTATTGTTAGTCCGTGTTTTTCCGTTCTGGGGAAACACTTGTCCCCAAAATGATAAGAAACACTTTGTATTTAGGAAAATACCCCTAGTAATACAATGTACCAATGAGGATATGGAGTTTGTTTGGTTTTTCATTATGGGGGCTTATCTTTTTAAAGGAAAGTGTTTTTTTTGTGGGTGTGAGTGCCCACGGGGTTATGGCTGGGTCCCTGTTGGTGAAATGGGAGATCAACGTACCGCTCCCCGGGGGCTAAGGACGGGGGCCCAACCCCTTGTGTTGCTGTTTGCTGTTGCCCTTTTTCGGCTGGAGGATGGGGGAATGCCATCTGGGGTATTGCTTGAGAGTTTGCAAAATTTTCTAGTTTTGCCGGGGCCTTCCCCAATTGGCCTGGCCTGTGTCGTTTTTTTATGGTTTGTCTCATTTGTTTGTCTGCATGGGCACCGTGGGGGGTGGGTTTTGCCAGCAGGCGCCCCTGCCGCCATGATGAAAACTTTACTGCAAAATCTCTTTACCAGCACGAGGGGGCTTTTGTCGGGGGAAACCCTGCCCCTCGGGAAATTGTGTGTGTCTCACAATTCTCAAGAAATGTCCGATTGGGGCTTTGGGCTCGATGAAATCCCAGCAACACCTCTCTTCAGGGAATGACTTGGGTACCTTTTTTTGATTTTTCAGAAAAGTGCCAGGGCCATCGCCTGTGGCGTTTTAAAGTACCAGCGGGCCGAGGGGGGGATCTCTTTTTTCCTTGTGAACTGCGGGGGAAAGGGTTTAATGAGCGGCGGGCATTTACCTTCCCTTCGTAATTTTCGGGCTAGGTTGTATGATCAGGGGTTTTGGGGGCCCTTCCCCGGGGCCAAAATTTTCGGCTAATCTGTCGGGGAACCCTCATTCCCTTAAATTGCCAATGTGGTGGGGACCCATTTTGATTATTCTTCTACCCTGGAAAGAACCCTCTGGGGCCATTTGAGGATAGCGGGTCAAAAAGGTAATGTTGTTTTTGGGTACCCCTTTTGCTGAAGACGGTCGAGGGCTGCCCCCTGGAGTCTGTAGTTTTACCACGTGTCCTTCCCTCACGGACGCGTGGCCTGGGGTTTTTTCCCCATAAAATTAAAAAACGCCCGCCTGTAGCGAGGGGGCTTGTATGTTACCCTCAGGGATTTTGGGGGGCACCCCTTTGGGCTGAAAACTGGCCCCCTGCGTGGGGCCCTAAAGGGAATCGATTGACCCATCCGGAAGTATGTTCTACTCCCCGGAGGAGTGAGGCTGAAATGACCTCTGGGCTTCTCCCTTTAGAATAGGCGTGGGGTGTCGACTCCTTTTTTCATTGTTAGGCCTAGAGGGAAAAAACTCTATCGGGGTTTTGTCCCCAAGGCGGGGCTTAAAACAAAGTTGGGGTGGGGGAGTCCATGCCCTTACAAAAAAGCTGTTTTGAGCTGATGGCATTTTAAACCCCCCTAGCTGGTGAACACCATTTTTTTTTGAAAAGAGCTCGTTGCCCCTTGTTCTGGGCGCCCTGACTATTTTTTGGCCTTGGGTTGGGTTCCGGGGAGCCTGGTTTCCCTTCGACAGGTATTGTGCTCCCAAATAGATCGATTCGTGAGCCCAGGGGGAAAGTTTTCCTCCATGAGGGTTTTGAGGCCTTGTCCCCTTGGGGCCCCCAGAATGGACCCGGGCACTTCTTTTTGGCCTTGCCCTCCAATTTTCTTTTTTTATTTCTTTTTTTCCCAATCCATAATGGGCGGACGGGCATGTACTAGAATGATTTTTAGTACTTTGTGTCGGGCCCCCTATGTTTTCCCCCGTCATTCTTCAGGGTTCCTTGTCTCAGAGCCAGGGTTTTTAATTTTGGCTGCAGAGTTTCTTTAGTCCTGCCACAACACTCCTCAGATATGGGCCCCAACAAGCGGGGCCTTTTTTTTTTAGGCCCGTAGGGTCCAGTGGAGATATGTTTAAGGTGACCCTTGCCCCACTGGGAGGTTTTTTTTAAGGGATAAAGGAAATTAATGTTTTAAAAAAAAGCGGGACTGAAACCCCCCACCCTGGGGGTTCTATTTTCTATGGCATGGGGGCTGGATAGGTGCCCCGGGAATTTTGACTCCGGCCGTCCTGTTCCTAAAGTAGTCCATACCCAAAGCCAAGACTTACCTCTGTTTCCCTTCTGGACCCAGGCTCTCCTGAATGGCAAGAGGATTTGCTAATTCAAAAGCCTTTCCAGGAAGGGAAATACTACCACAGAGGGTGCCTGTGCTTATTGTGCTCAAAGCGTGGGTATGCGGGGCGCCGGCCTCATGCCCCCGGGAACCCGTGGGGTTGGGTTTATGGGGGGGGTCCCCTTTTTCCCTTGGAGCCGGGTTTAAATACCTCCTCTCGGCCCCTCTTTGGGCCCGACCCGCTGAGGGGAGAGAGGGGCAAATACTTCCCTGGCTCCCTTTTTTTTTGGGGTGGGGAAAATATGGTTGGGCCCCCTTCCCAAAACTGGGGTTTGAGTGGAAAGTTTCCCAGGATTTGTTGTTTATTGCAGGAAATGCAAAACTTTACCTGCAGTCCTTTTTTTGGGGAAAAGATGGGGGGACGAGATCCTTTTCAACCTGGGGGTGTGTTAGGGAAATGGGTTTTTTAGGCAACTCTTAGTTTCCCTCAAGAAAGATAAGTTGAGTTAAACGGGGTTTAGTTTTCCTTTTTGATATGAGTAAGTTTTGTCCCGGTTTTTAGGCGTTTTGTCTTGCCCCTCAGTTCAGGGGCGGGGGTGTTGCTACCTCTTTTTTTTTTTAGAGAGAAAATCGTGCGCCCTCTGTTCGCCTCTGACTGAAGGTCTTTGGGGTTGCACCTCGGGGGTGAATGCTGGGCCTTTTTGCCTACCCGTTTTCCATAGCTCTGAAGGGTGGTTTGGGGGTTTGAAGGCTCGTTTCCATTTCCCGCCACTTTTCCTGCCTGACCTGTTTGCGGGCAGTCCCTTACGGGGCTAGGGTTTTTCAGGGGTTTTTGCCTCGGGAAATTTTTTTCGGCAAATGTTTACTTGTGGTTGACCCCCCCCAAACCGGGCGTTAAAATACTAGCGTCTTAGTAAATCCCGGACCCAGGCCCCAGTTTTTTGGTATGGTCAGTGAAACTGCTTTATCAATTTGGCCCTTTACAATTGGTTTTAAAACACTTCCCATTTTTACTTTTTTGGGTTTATTGATCTCAGACAGTTTGGGGCCCAAAGGGGTTTTTGAAAAACCCCCGCCAGTTGGCCTTGGGCTGTTTTCCCATCTTTGGGTTCGTCGTGGCATTTCGGGTGGGCCACTTTTCCATTAGGGTGGTTTTAACTACCTTTATGGATGGGGCCCTCAAGGGGTAGTGGTAAAAGGTCCCCTTTTTTTACGGTCTCCTCGAAACACCCCATTCCTTTTTCCCCCAAGTCCCACCCCCTCTGACATTGGGTCTTGGGTATTGAGGAGGTGTCTCAGGGAATTGATAGCCAGCCGCATCCGGTCCCCCAGCCAAAAAGGAGGGTAGGGGGGTCTGCATTTTAAGTCTCCCCCCATGATCACCCGGTCTGTGCTGCAGAAGCCAAAAACCTTGGGTGATTTCTTGCTCCCCAGTTTGGTGAATTACCATTGGGACAGTTTGAGGGGTCCCCCGGCCAGGGGAATCTCGACGGCCCAAGGGAAAAATTTAATATCGTCTCCAAAAGTGCGGTGCATTTGGCCCATTGCGGGGGCAGGGGATTTTAGCCCCTTACAAGGGTGGTTTTCAAACCTTTTTTGCCATCAGTGTGTGGCAGCATGAAGACATGATACCCTGAGAAGCGAAAAAGGTCCCAATGTTTAAAGTCTCCGGGGGCACGACAATGTCAAGGGCCCTTTAGCGAAAATTTTGCGTGGGGATGGCTTTCCCTTGGGAGAGAAGCCATTGATGTTCCACTGTATATGCTTAATTGTGTGTCATGATGTTACTTGGTTTTAGTTTTCATCGAGACATCGTCGTACAATTTTACTGGTTCGAGTCTGGGCAACTCCATTTTCGAATTTCCCCGCTGCTTGAGGGTTCTTTTTCTGTTGTCAGGCTAACGGGGGGTCCCCCTGGGGATGGAAAAGCCTTTGGTAGCTCAGACCTTTTTGGGGGGTTTGGGTTTTTTTTTTTCAGGCTTTTTTTTGTGTGTTTTTTTTTTTCTGGTCTTTCCCGGGCAAGGTCAGCGTTTCTTGGCTCTGGCTGCACAGATTACCCTGGTTTTTGGGTCTGCCTGTTTTGGGCATGGCCTGGTTGGAGTGGGAAGGGGGGTCTCGTCCTGGGGTTAAAGGTGGGGGGGGTTTTGGCTCTCTCCAACTTTCTTTCCCCTCCCGGACTGCACAGTCTGGGTTTTTTGCGTCATGGGGACCGTGGAAATGCCTCTCGGGCCCCTTCACCGACCTCCCCCGGGGTGTTTTTTTATGCGGGACTACAGATCAACAGGGGAGTCATATCTTCCTCATCAAAAGGGGATCTCCCTCTCCTGGGTTCTTTGAACCCCTTTTCTCCTTTTTGGGTTTTTCTGCACCTTTTTTTATTTTCGGGAAAATCCTTTTTTTTTGAAAATATCCCCGGGGACGGGGGGGGCGGCTTTCCCTTTCCCCTTTTTGGGGGGTGGAGGGCCTTTTTACTTTTTTTTTTTTCCCAGAAAATAGTTTTTCCCAAAGGGGGGCAGGAACAAAATCGGGGCCTTTTTTTGGGAACCCTTTTCATTGAGGGGCCCCCTTATTCCCGAAGAGCAAACCCGGCTTCCCAAGGGGTATGCCTCTTGGCACAGTTTGGGGGCCCTTTTTGGGTGTTTTTTTTTGTGCCCTTTAGGCCACCTTAGTATGGGTGCCTGTCCCCGTAGCCTGTTTGGGGACCTTTTTGGGACTTGAAACCCGGAAGTGGATCAGGGACATAAAGTTTTGAGGTTGTAGGTGCCCCAAAAGACCAGATTAAAAAGGGGGGTGGCTGGGGAACCTTTCATGGTTTACCCCGGACTTGCCTGGTTTGGGGTCTTCCCTTTTTACTTTGGGAAACCTCCCCGACCAGTTGGGGGTGATGTGATGGCCCCCACGTCAAATCTCGGTCCCAGATTCTGCGGCTTAATACACGGGCGCTGTATAAGCGCTAAGGGTACGAGGGGAGCCGCTGTCCAGTGACTAAGGGGTATGGGGTGGACCTAATGTGGGCCCAGCCCCGGGAAAATATGCTGAAAAATTCAGGGTTTCGGGGTCGTGCTGCTACAAGGAACCCTGTTCAAGTGGTTTTAAAAATTGTTCAACATTCATTCATTACGAATAACAGTTACTTGTAGTGAAGTGCTATAATACACATATGTGGAGTTTAGGGACTATTCATATTTTTTTGTGTTTTCTATACCCTTAGAATGATTTCCTTAATTTTCAAAAAATAACAAACATATAAAACAGAAACAAAGTCTAGTTACTACTTAAAATACATGTTTTATTATTCAGGAATATGAAATCAAGAAAGAAAACCTAAAGTAAGTAAATCTTGCATAGAAATACAGTTGTAAAAATAACTGAAATATTTACTCAGACCAGATTCAGTGTGATGTGTTGCACTGTAAGTATAATAGGAGACTCGTAATTTCAATAATTCTGGGGTTTTAACGATTGGCGCCTTTTGGGGTAATAGTATCTGAATTTTGGATAAAATAGATTGACTAACACTTCAGAATACAGGACTAATTAATGATTGGAATTCCATTCTTGCTTGAAAAGGGGCAATCAGGAAACAATGATATTAATTTTTTGATCTGTCTACTATGTCTGGTTAATAGAGATTACACCTTTAAAAAGTACTACAGTAAAAATCAAGTATGGTCCACTGACCAAAAAAATTCCAAATATATACAAGAGTTACTTGCTCTCCTTGTTTCAGCATCATAATTCAAAGCCTCACTTGCAGTTGCTGCAAAAACATGAGTTTCATAAATTTCCCTATAAACAGTAAATTGTGGATTTCTGTCATAACAGCCTATGGCATATACAAAAGCAAAATGTATTTAACCATTAGACAATGAGCCACGTGATGGTTGCCACGGGGCTCTACGTCGAGTTAGGAACCATCAACTCAGGGGGGCGTAGATGACGATTTTGTCTGACCTCGTCTGACCCGTCACCTAAGGCATCGTCTCGTGTGTTTCCCTTACTGTGCTGTACTATCTCAAAAAAGAGTCAAGCCGTCATAACATTATAACTACCCCTGCTAGCCAGTGTACCCGAGTTCTGAACCCGTTATACAGCATTGCCCTTTTCAGTAATTTTCAGCATGCGAAAATTAAATATGCTCTTAAATTTTATTATAGGTATTTACCAACAAGAACAATCAAATACAATTATATTTTGATTAAAAACACAATAACAGCAAGCAAAAGAAAAATAATTCATATTTTTCCATAAACACCATATAAATATAATGATAAGAAGGGTCCTTGCATGGAATATTTACAGATGGATTTGCGTATGTATATATGTATATGCATATGTATAAAAAACACACACATTACATACACACACACACGCACCGCACCATGCACGCGCGCGCGCGCGCACACACAACACACACACACACACACACACACACACACACACACACACACACACACACACACACACACACACCCCAACACACACACACAGCAAAAGATGTTTGAAAATTTTTTGAGAATCTCAAAAATACCGGCCGGCTGGAAAAATCGGCTTGAAAAACGCTTTTTTTTTGCCCATCTGTTGCGGTAAGAGTCGACCTTTTAATATTTTTCGCAAACCAAAGCCCGGGGCAGTGGGTTTCTCCGTGAATTACGTTTTTGACGAACGGAAATCGTTGACCTCGCCCCTTTCTAAGGAAATTGCATGGGGGTGAAATATACCCTGCTGAAGAAAGAGCAAAAGGCCTTCGGCATAATAGTGTTTTTTCGTAATTCCTTTCGTTTTCTTTTTTAAATGTTCGACATGAACCCTGTGGCGCGCGTCGTATATTGAAAAGGGAACGGGTGCGAGGGGAGACGGTGAAGAGGACGGCATTGTGTGTTCAGTTTACCGACTTCTTTTTTTTTCCGATTCCTTTTTACTATTTGCCTTTTCCTACCTGTCCTTTTCCTTGTCCACCCTGACACATATTTATTGCTGGGGAAATTTACTGTCACTGCCTTCCCTTCTCCCGGCCCCTTGTGGTTCTTTTTTGCAAGCTTTGGTGGTCTATTTTATCTTTTTCCCCCTACCCCATTCATCTTTGCTATCTTTTTCATTTCGGCCCTCTTTTTTTTCCCCCGAGGCCTCTTTTCTCATCCCTGTCAATGCAGCCTTCATTCATTGTTTTTTTTAGCCTCTTTCCCTGTCCTGTACCCCAAATTTTTTTTTAGGTTCCCCGTCCCGGGGTCTGTGTTTGTCCCTCTCACGCGAGGGTCCCACGACGTTTCCAACCCCTCCCAATGATACTTGTTCAAGTAGGCGATACTCGTTTTTTTTTTTGTCCGGATTTTCACTAACTGCATCCCGGGGGAGTGTGGAGACGTGCGTGGGGTTTTGGAAATCCCCCTAAAAAATTTTACAAAATGGTACACATGACGCTAGTACTCCTCTGGACTGGCGAGTAGGTGGCGCCCTAAACCGAGCGGGCCCTTTGGGTTTTAGGGGGTTTTGGGACTAGGGTTGGTAGGGGGCGAAGTTCTTTTAAAAGCCATAGGAAAGGAAAACCTAAACAAAACCACTCTGCTTGTAGTTTGGGAAAAAAAAAACTTTAAAAAAACCCCGCTGCCCTTTTAGTCTTCCATTTGGAAAAGGTAACGGAGAAAGCGTACAAAAAAATGCTTGCCTTGAAGAAGCCAAAAAAGAAAAGGGACGAGAAAAAAAAAAAAAAAAAAAAAAAAAAAAAAAAAAAAAAAAAAAAAAAAAAAAA
>NW_023659927.1:15000-16344 GCF_015228065.2 Penaeus monodon | reverse complement strand
CATAAAAAACAAAAATTACTTATATATGTATAAAAACACATTTATTTTTTAACAACACACACCCAAACACACACCCCAATATATATATATTATAATTAAAAAAATATATATATTATATATATATATATATATATACAAAAATAGTGTATACATATATATATATTATATAATTATATATATATAATATATATATGTAATATATAATTATATATATATATTTTGTTACGCCGACCACTCGTCTCTCGCCACCAAACAAGGAGGCGGGCAGACGGCGGCTTTTCACAGGGTCGTGAACATGAACAGCCCCAAGGGGGCCCGAGCCCCACAGCACCCCAGAACACCAAGGGGAAACGCCAATGGCGAGGCAGGGCACGAAATAAACACAAAATGACGTTTTTCCTTTTTTCTACAAGTTATTTACCGTACACTTTTCTATAGGCACAATACAGGGGGAAACAAGTAGCAACTGCACGAAAGCCATAACAGGGCAACATAAATTTTATCGGTCACAAAGGCAACACGAGGTTTTTCACGGGAGCAGCACCAACGCCCCGGCTTGTTCCTCCGCTCCCCCGCTCACACCCAGTGCGACATGTTTTCCCCGGGCCCCTTATGTAAACACAGTTTCGCCAGAGACAAAGCCCCATGGCGTAGCATCCCCCCCCCTATCAAGCGACGCCCCCGTTGCTCTGACATATCAAAACCCTAAAACAAACTACAAAAAAATTTAAAATAAAATCATTTCCAGAAACAAAAAAATTTCACCAGGGGGCTTTCTTCGCTCGCGGGGTCTCTTGGAGGGGGGGGCGGTGGTAGATGGCAGTGGACCCAGAGGGTATTCCTGTCCAAGCCCTGGCTCATGGCCCCTTTGACTTTTGCGTCCCCCTCCCGTCCAAATGCTCGCCCTCTTCGGTCAGCGTCTGCCAAGTCCTCATCGCTGCTAGGGGTAATTTCTCTTCTTTTTTCACCAGGGCCCCAGGAGTAGTTCCCTGGCCCATGATAACGCCAAGCCGGTCCCCCGGGGCAACAGACGGGCGTTTTCGCCCTCTGCGAATTCGATAGGTGACACGAGAGGGCCGAACCACCTGTTGGCCCTCCCCGGGGCTCTAGCTTTGGGGGAAACCCTCGCTTTTCCCACGGGGTTGCAGCCACACTCTGTACCCAGTTGTACCTCATTCCCCCATGGCCGGTATAGGTTCCTTCAGGGGTCCGGCTACTTGAGCTCTTCTGGATGCTCCACTTCCTCACAAGTGCCCAGCTTGCACCAGTGGCACCTTCAGGGCCTTATTGGGGAAGTTAGCTACCAACACTGTAACTAAACCCTCCCCCGGCCAAAAGGCCCGC
>NW_023659927.1:0-2500 GCF_015228065.2 Penaeus monodon | reverse complement strand
AAGGCTTGTGTTGGGGGGCGGTGAGAAGAGCAAGACGTAGTCGGTGTCGGAGGGAGCGGAGAACACGTCCTCTCAAGCGGACGGATTCTGATGCCTTCCAGCAGTGCTGCAAGGACTGTGGCAAGTTTTGGTCACCATCGAGTGCATGTTTCCTAAGGCTAAGGAAGTGTACAGGCGGAAAACTCGGACAGGCTGGAGAAGGGGCCGAAAACCAGCCGTCCTCGGTTCCCGGGCCCCCACGTGGGTAGGCTGCCGTTCGAACCAGCACGATGCAGGTGGAGGGCTCAGTAGATGGGAAGCCATGCCGCCTGACAGTGGACAATGGGGCTGAAAAGGGCCCTAGTGCGGCCGATATGTTGGCCACTATGTGACTTCCAGAGCACCACAGAGACTGTGTGGGGTCACGGGGCATTGTGTGCAGCTCAAGGACCAGTGGAGGCTGTATTGGCGTGGGCAGCACGGTGCAGCGGCTACCGGGTATGTGGCCGGGTCTGGACGAGCACTGCTTGCTGGGCCTTGACTACTCCAGTGGTTGGCTGTGCAGAAGTAGTTTGCGGTTGAGCGACTGCACCTTGCCCCAGGGACAGAGTCTAGAATCCGGTGTCGACTGTCAAGAGTGATGCGTGGAGTAGAGGGGCCCCGTTTGGGGCCCATCCAAAACCTGCAGCTGGCTGATGGCGTAGCAGTTGGGCGGGAGCCTTGTTGGACCAGGGGAGGAGTTAGTTACAGTGTTGGTAGCTAACTTCTCCAATAAGGACCTGAAGGTGCCAGCTGGTGCAAAGCGGGCACTTGTGAGGGAAAGGGGGCATCCAGAAGAGTCGTCAAGGTTTGCCGGACATGCCATGAAGGAGACCTATGACCGGCGCATGAGGGAAAGTGAGGTACAACATAGGTGACAGAGTGTGGCTGCATAACCGCGTCGGAAGCGAGGGCTCTCGCCGAAAACTACAGGCCCCTGGGAGGGGCCATACACGGTGGTTGCGGCCCTCTCTGATGTCACCTATCGAATTCGCAGGGGGGCGAAAACGACCGTCTGTTGTCCACGTGGACCGGCTGTGGGGGTTATCATGGGCCCGGAAGCTACTCCTGGGGCCATGGGTGAAATAGAAGATGAAGTTAGCCCAGTAGCAGCGATGAGGACTTGGCAGACCCCTGACCGAGATGAGGACGAGCATTTGGACGGTGAGGGCGATGCAGCAGATGTCAATGGTGACCATGAGCCAGGTCTTGGGGGCAGGAGATACCCCTCGGGTGCCACTGCCAATCTACCACCGCCCACACCTCCAGAGAGACCCAGCGAGAGCGAAGAAAAGCCGGCTGGATGAAAGATTTTTTGTGTTTCTGAGAAAATGATTTTATTTAAATTTTTATGTAGTTTGTTTCAGGTTTAGATATGTCAGAGCAGACGGGTCGTCTGCTTGATAGGGGGGGATAGTGCTACGCCAGTGGGTCTTTGTCTCTGTGCGAAACATGTGTTTACATGAAGGGACCTGGGCAAACATGTCGCAAACTGGCTGTGAGCGGAGGAGCGGAGGAACAAGCCGAGAGCGTGGGTGCTGCTCCTGTGAAGACCTCGTGTAGCCTTTGTGACTGATAAACTTTATGTTGCCCTGTTTATAGGCTGTATCGTGCAGTGTGACATACTTGTTTCCCCCTGTATGTGCCCATAGAAAAGTGTACGGGTAAATAACTTGTAGAAATAAAGGAAAGACTGTCATTTTGTGTTTATTTGTGCCCTGCCTCGCCACTTGGCGTTTCCCCTTGTGGTGTTCTGGGATGCTGTGGTGCTCGGTGCCTCTTGGAGCTGTTCAGTGTTTACGACCCTGTGAATAGCACGCCGTCTGCCTAGCCTGCCTTGTGTTGGTGGCAGAGAGACGAGGTGGCGGCGTAACAATATATATATTTTATATATATATATATAACATTTTATATTATAATAATATATTTTATATATTTATATATATATATGTATACACATATTTATGTATATATATAATAATAAATATATATAATATATATATATATATAATATTTTATATATATATATATGCGTGTTTTGTGTGTGTGTGTGTGTGTGGGATTAATATATAAATGTGTTTATTATACATATATAAGTATATGTATATGTATATGTTATGTATGTATATATATATATATTGTGTATAATATATATATATATATATCTATATAATATATATATATGTTATATATGTATTATATGTATATATATACACATGTGTGTGCATGTGTTGTGTGTGTGTCTGTGTGTGTCCGTGTAGTACCCCATTATATCTCACCATCCATCAGTCTAATTCTGTTTCTTCCCTTTTGTTTTTTGGGCATTTGTTGTCTGCCTTATCAGTGTTCTTTTCTCATTTTTTTCTTACCATTAATCAGGTCTCATACCCATTATCTTTCATTCCTTTGGCACTAATCTGGAAGCGTGTTCAGTGTATATTAAACAAAATATAATGACAGTTAATAGTTAACTTCATAATTG
>NW_023659926.1:5000-20320 GCF_015228065.2 Penaeus monodon | reverse complement strand
CGAATGCTGATTAAAAGACGCGTGCGTGTTTTATGAGAGAACAGAGACAACTAGTCTGATGTGGTCAGACATTGAGAGAGAGAAATTACAGTTAGGGCTGTTACTAATTACAAGTTCACATATGAATAATTCGGTTAATGCAGTACAAAATCCCTTTCTCTCCAACAGTCAGTCCTGTCCAGGTTATTTTTTTCACGACGACAGTAAGAAGTTACTGTGTCTCTTTTCCCACTTTCAATATAAAAACATAATGCCCAATCTTTTGTTACACACTCGTAACTGATACGTCCCGGCCGAGACAATATATAAAAAAAGTATCTTCACACCCACGTTCCATTTTCTTTTTATATAAAAAATATTAAAACATAAAGGAAATATCTTCACATCCCTGTTACATTTTCAATATGAAAAGGCATGCAGCATTAGCTCACACCAGTTGTTAAATCTGTCACAGATTCTCAGACTCAATCATCCAAAGGAAGAAGGAAAGATTAGCATCGAGTTGGATTGCAGTGCTACCTGATAACAAAAATCATCTCTCGGCAGTAAGGGATCTTCCAAACAATCTAATGAGGTCATTGTGCATTTTCAGAAAAAGAACAACAAAGAATGCAACGTTTTGCGGTGGGAAACTGCAGTGTAGAGTGAACTATACATCCTGCTGCTAATTTGTATTGGGATCCAATCAATGACCTGAGACTACATGCAACTTTCAAGAAATATAGGGGAAGACTGACATTTCTGAGCAAAACTACTTAAATCATCGAGGATTCAAGAGATATCAGACAAAGAGAAGACCGCAAAATGGATAAACTCTGCGAAACGAAAAGAAATGTTAATTTTAAAAGTCACAAATACGAGTCCCCGAGGAATGAAATTCTAAACAAAAAATCAGCGGGATAAGGAAACATTATTCGCGATATAATGTCAACGACCACTTAGATCTGATTTTAGGCTGGTTTCGTTTTCTCTCGTTTCCAAAGGGGCGCATTCAACTGAAGCTTGGCCGCAGGGAAGGGAAGGGGGGTCGTGGTCCTCCACATTTTTCTCTCTCAAAATGGTATTGTCATTCATGAAAAAGGGAGAAATTCGAGGGGAGGAAGCATTTATAATAAATGTGGAATTTTACAAAACGAACCTGCTTGCAAGGTTCAGAACATCCCCAATGCAGGTATTCATAGATTTTCTTTCTTTTTTATCTATTGTTTTTTGTTTATTTATCTATTCCACTTATTAATTATTTACAGGACTCAGGCCACGTCCCTAGTAATGTAAACTGTATTCTTTTGTGTATATATTTGCATAGAGTACATCACACATGACAAAAAAGCGTGAAATGTAGGGATAGATAGATAGATAAGATAGAGAGGAGAGAGAGGAGAGAGAGAGAGAGAGAGAGAGAGAGAGAGAGATGCATATATATATCATTATAATTTTTGTCATTAATTATTACCTTATTATTGTTATTGTTATTGAATTATTATTGTTATCATTATTGTTATTATGATTATTATTATTACTGTTATTATTATTATCATCATTACCGTTATCATTTCTGTCCCCATTTATAATGTTATCATTGTTATTACGATTATTATTGTTATCATTAGCACTGATATATTTATTATTGTTGTTATTACTATTATTGTTGTGTTGTTGTTTTTATTATTATTATTACTATTATTATTATTATTATTATTATTATTTTTATTATTATTATTTATTATTATTATATTATTATCATTATTATTATTACTACTATTATTATCATTATTATTATTTCGTTATTTTTATTATTGTTATTTTCAGTATCATTATCATTAACATCATTATTATTATTATCATTGTTGTTTTTATTATCATTTATTATTATTATCATTATTATTGTTATTATCATTACTCTAATATTATAATACCTTATTATTATTATCATCATCATCATCAATCATCATCATCATCATCATTAGCAGACGTAGCAGCAGCAACAAGATCATTATTGTTTTATTGCTGTTATTATTATTCTAATCATAATTATTATTATACAATTAAAATTTCTTTACTGTTATCCTTTTTTACCATTATTATTATGATTATTTTATTATTATGATTAATATTTTTATAATTATTTTTTCTTTATATTTATCGTTCTTTTATTTTTATGTTATCATTATTATTTTTGGGTGTATTATTATTATTATTATTATTATTATTATTATCATTAGTAGTAGTAGTAGTAGTAGTAGTAATAACAGTAGTAGTATTACTATTATCATTATTATTATTATCAGTGTTTATTTTTATCATATTATTATTATTGTTGTTGTTTTTGTTATTGTTGTTGTTGTTGTTTGTTGTTGTTGTTGTTGTTGTTGTGTTATTATTATTATTATTATCATCATCATCATTATATTATTATTATTATTATTTTTATTATTATTATTATTATCATTATTATTATTATTAATTATTATATTATTATTATATTATTATTATATTATTTTTATTATTATTATTATTATTACATTGCCTTCTTTGTTGTTGTTGCTGTTAGTAGTAGTCGTAGTAATAGTAGAAGAAGTAGTAGTAGTAGTGCTATCATTATTATTATTATCATTATTAGTATTGTAATTTTTGCCCATCATTTTACTAATGCTATTGCTATTATCGTTATTATTATTTTTGTTATTATCATTATTATTATTATTATCATTTTTATCATTATCATTGTTATTTTTATTAAATTTTATTTGTATTATTATTAATAGTATTTTTGTTTTTATTATTATTATTATTATTATTATTATTATTATTATTATTATTATTATTATTATTATTACTATTATTATTATTATCATCATTATTACTATTATTACTATTATCATTATTATTATTATTATTATTATTATTATACTATATTATATTATAGTTACTATAATCATAATTAATGACATTATTATCATTATTACTATTATTAATATTACTGCTATTATTACCGTTATCATCATCATTATTATCATAATTATCATTATTATTATTGTTACTGCCATTATCATCAATATTTTTATTATCAATATGAAAAATATTGATATTATTATATCATTGTAATATTTATTATTTATCTCGAAATTTTAATAAATAGCATAACTTTTTATGCATGAGGGTATATTATTTCACAAAATATAATAGTTTAGTTAAGTCTAGAATACCTATTTTTGTTTTGTTGCTCAAAATTTATTCAGCATTTGTTCCGATATTTTACTATTTGCGTTAAGGTGATTTGAATATTAAGGGAATCCCTCATGGACTAATGTTGCATTGATGCATAACTCATGTGCAAGTACTACATATAAGAATTACTTCTTTCAGTTAATATCTGTTTCTGTGGGAAGTCCATACGTACGTACAACCTCAAAGTCTTGAAGAAACCCATCCTTTACTCATGCCGATGCATGTCAGAGGGATGGCCTAGGGTAATACAGTGGAACTTCCCATAATAGGCACTTCCCGGACTTGGCAACTTCCCCGACCGAAGCGTTGCGTTGAACCCCAACTTCCCGGACTTGGCTACTTCTCGAAATTGGCTGGGTCCCTTGAGGTGCCTATTATGGGAAGTTCCACTGTATGTGCTATCTCTGGAGTGTGATTGGTCTTTCCAGGTCCCACCCTAGTATCTAAGATGGGACCTTTCTTCTTGCCTTTGGTTCCAAATAAGGTCGGCTTATTTATTGTTACCAGTCCGTCTATCCTTTGTCTCTCCTGCCCTCAGGTTCAGCTGCCTCGCGTCTCTCCATTCCATCTCTCCATCACTAAATCCCTGTCTCCTTTTCGATCTCCTCTCCACCCGTTTATGAGTGCATCCTTCACCGGGTGATCTTCCTTCATCCTGCGAATGTGACCGTACCACCTCAGGCGTGCCTCTTTCCCCTCTTCACATTCGACGCCACCCCAACCTCCCCCTACGTCCTTACTCCCTCTTGCACAGATACTCCCTTCACTCCCAGCTCCGTTCCACCTGAGTTCTCCACCATCGCCAGGAGGCTTTTTAAGCTGCCCACCTGGTTCAGCTGTCTTCAGTGTATATCTTACAGCATGCACCCACACACTACTTTCTATGGGCACTCTTGCCACTCTGCCAACCTCTGTAGCAGGTCTTCCTCCCAGCGTGCCATCACTACCAGAGCATGTGCAAAATGCATCCTTGATTCCTTCCTAATATTACTTAATATAAAAACGTCGCACTCTTTCTTCTGCCTTACATAAAACTAGAACTAAGCGCTATCCTTCTCGAGTTTTCGACCACAATTTTTCCCCATCATTTTCAATAGAAGTTCTGAGATTTTCGGACCGCTGTAGTTCACACCCAAAATTTTGCCCTTTAACCTCACACGCGGTACAAATCCTTCTCCTTCTCTAGCCAGCTGATATGTCTTCAAAAGCTCTACCATCCACATCTTGCTTTTATACTCCCATTGCTCTACTGCCACTCTGATGGACCGGGGTTTTTCTGCTCTTCAGCCTCTTCATGGCCCTCTTCACTTCATTCCTGCTGATCACACTGATCGTTCCCTCTGTGTGCGTAGTCCCTGCAGCTGTTTCCCCACCATTTCCCATTGGAATGCCCTTATGTTGTGTGTGTGACCACAGGGATTACCCATCTTTCTTTTTTCAGTGTTTTCATGATTATTATAGAAGTCGGCCTCCGCCTTTCAGCAAACAAATCGTGCCGGCTCCCGCGACCGTTTCTGTGTGCGAGTCTGATTATCTTCTTTTCGCCTTCTGTGTGTTCAGTGATTCAAACCAATACCTTCTGTCATCCCATTTGCCTCTATCACTACTATTTTCACCTCTGATTATTCTTCTGTATATTTTGTCACTCTTGTTCTACTTCGACTCTCTAAAAGCCATTTTTCTATGCATCGCCTCTTCAGTCTCCTCATTCTACCACCAGTCGTTTCTCCCTTCTATGTCCATTCCTTAGGTTTGCAAAATCACCTTCGTTGTCATTTTTATCGCAAGACAACACACACACACACACAATATATATATATATATATATATATATATATATATATATATATATATATATATATATGTGGCGGCAGTTGTAAAAAAGCCTGCGCTCTGACTACTGGCTTGAGCCCGATCTCACGGTGAGAAAACGACATATCGCCTTAAGGAGTCAAACGCAATCAGGACCGTTCCTTGGTGCGTAGGGCTCGGCCCGACCCATCAGCGAGGTACCTCCTACCCTAACTGAGGTTATGATGGCGATTTCTATGCTGAAGGGTATAAAAGCTGCAAACATATGTGATATCCCTGCTGAACTGCAAAAGGCTGGGGCGAACCTATGTCACGGGGCTTGACTGCCATCTGGCAGTCTGGTTCCATTCCTCTTCACCTGTTGAAACGGATCCGCGACCACCTACTATGGCACCAGAGATCTGGATTCACTCCTGGCAAGTCCACAATAGACTGTATCCTAGCGCATCGAGTCATTTGTGGAACGCTGTCGTGAGTTCGGTCGGGGCTGCTCGCAGCCTACATCGACCTCAAGGTGTTTGATTCGATGCATTGAGAATTCCTACGGGAGATCCTGAGACTTTGGGGAATTCCGACACTGATTATTGGCTTAAGGGACAAGCCCATGTATTGGTATTGAAAGTGCTGTGAGGTGTGGTGGGGGCCTGTCGAACCTTGAATTTCTTCCCTATTAATTCAGGGGTGAGGCAAGGCTGTGTCTTTGCACCAACACTTTTAAACACCTGCATGGACTGGATAATGGTCAGAGCTACTATCCAAAGTCAGTGTGGAGCAACAAGGACACAGACATTGACTTTGCCGACGATGTTGCTATTCTATCCGAGTCTCTAGAATAACTCATGGCGGCTCTTGATGCATTTAGCAGCGAGGCAAAGCCCTTGGGCCTAGAGGTTTCCTGGAATAAGACCAAGATTCAGGACTTTGGGGGCCTGTTATGGGAACCCGTTCAGTCGATTCATGCTCGCGGTGAAGAAGTTGAAGTCACAGAGAGCTTTACATACCTTGGTAGTGTAGTCCAGCAGGAGCCATGAACTGAGTCAACAATAGCATTTGGACATGTCGGTACCTATGCAGAAGGATCAAGCTACGTGTCTTCAAGGCCTTGATACTGCCAGTTTTGCTGAATGAAAACAAAACCTGGATGCTATTTAGTGCCTCGGAGTCTTGTCTTGATACCGTATGTAACAAGTCCCTATGCCGTATCATGGGGTACAGTTGGCAGGGCCATGTGTCCAACCGACGGCAACACCATGAAACTGGTATGGGATCTGTTACTTGCATAGTCCGGGATTGCCAACTCAGGCTATATGTGCACCTAGCTCGTTTCCTGTGGATGACTTCCCATCGAGTGTCTCTCTGCGAGGCAATTCTGGGTGAGAGATCATGCTGGCAGCTCGACCAGTCCTGTCGCAAGGAGCTAGAGATGGGCCGAAGGCCTGTCTGGAGAATCTGGAAGCAAAGGGTGGATGCAGCCATGGCTTTAGCGCCCAAAAATGATGATTTTTATGTAAATATATATTTATTTTTTATCACGAGAGGGAGGGTCTTAGGGCGGGTTTGAATGAATGGGGTCTTGGTTTCTGGGTTTATTAATAAGGTAAGTAAAAAACCCTCAAGATACCCACTTGTCCCTGGGATGACATGATCGGGAGAGTAGAGCCCTATCTTTCGTCTCTCTTCGCGAACTTCCTTTTAAGCTGTGTTTTTTTTTTCCGCCTGTAAAGGGGTCGAAAGAAAGCAGACGGGGCACTTTACGGCTCTAGGACTCTAGGGCTGAAGCGACATCCCGGGCCCAAAAGCATATTGTTTTCACACCACACACACAAAGATATATATATATATATATTTTAAAATATATATATATAAAATATATATAAATTTTATATGGGGGGGTGCTTTACCGCATGGTATTGGGAACGTGGTATAGTAGCCGAAGTGTTAAGGCTTGCATGGGGCCTTTTCCCCTTTCAGCTTCCCCTAGCTAGCTCGTCGAAAAGGGGGCAGCTTTTTCAAGTCTCCCCCGCCCGGTCCAGCCCCCTTTCCTCTCAAGACTTTTGCGGCCCCGTGGCCACCCATGGGTAACTGGGCACCTTGCGGTCCCAGGCTAAATCTGTGGGGGATCTCGAGCAGCAGGAGGCCCCAAGGTACGAGTTATGGCCCACCGGCGTGTGGACCGTCTGGCTTCGTACCAACTCCTGCCCCCTAGCCACCCTGGGGTAATGGGGCGCTCGGTGGAGGTGGGCCTTGCCAGTCCTCCTCCCCCAGAATGACCCTCTGGCAAACGTCAAAAAAAAATGGAAATGCTGGGGGAGGGTGTTATCCCTCCCACCCAGCAAGTAAGGCGGGCTGTGGGTCCCGCTGGGAGGGAAAATGTCGGGGTGCAGGATTGGAACGAAGTTACTCGTCCCGCCGCGCCCTGGCAGGCGCCAACCACCATGAAGTTTTGGGGGGCAAAGGCCCTCGGGAACCCCACAGGTGGATGGGCGGTGCCACACCCTGCAACCCCCTTATTTGGGGCTGTGTCGGCGGGGGCGGCAGGGGTGGCGTGCACCCGGAGTGACCACCCGAGGCTTAATCTCAGGCGTGCTTTCCAGGTAGGCGCAGGGAAAACATCTGGTCCTTGCGGCAGGATGAGCGGTTACCTCTGCTATCGCGGGAATTGAAGCGACTGGGAGTTGAGGTGGCTGCCCTCTCAGAGGTGAGAAGACCTGGTAGCGGCACATCAGTGTGGGTGGTTACCCCTACTACTTGTCGGGCGCAGCGATGGTCACCACCTCCAGGGTGTAGCCATAGCCATCTCCAGTCGACTTCAGCCACAGTAGTTGAGGTGACCCCGGTTGATGAGCGTATTATGGCTTTGAGACTGAAGCATGCTTTTGGCTTCTTGTCTCTTATTGCTGTATACGCTCTACCGATGTATATAAATCGATGTGAAAGAGGGTTCTACGCCAACTCGCTTTCTGTGGCAGACGATTGCCCCCGGAGAGATATTCGCATTGTTCTGGGCGACTTCAATGCGGATCCGGCTGTGACCGAGCTGGCTACGAGATGTCTGTGGGCCCCCATGGCTCGGGAGCTGATCCAGCAGTGAGAATAGCCTCCTTCTCCGGGACTTTGCTAGGTCCCAAAAAATGAGGATCTCTGGCTCCTGGTACCAGCGCTCCAACCCGCATCGCTGGACTTGGTCAGCGATACGGGAACAGTGACCAAGGAGATCGACCACATTCTGTTAGCACGCGATGGAGGATCCTCCAGAACTGCAGGGTTTACCGGAGTGCCGAGTTCTGTGGCACCTACCATAGGCTCCTTGTGGCTACCCTGCGGGTCCACTTCAAAATCCCCGTCCCTCCAGTGGCCACCCTAATGTGTTTCCTTGGACAGACTAAGGGAGAGGAGTGTGCCCTTTGGTTCGCCATGGCAGTCTCTGGCCCCAATTCACAGAACCCAGCAACACTGACGGACCCAGTTGCTCTGTAGTTTTTCAAGCACGTAACACTCGAAGCAGCTCAGGAGTCCTTGGCATATGCCCAAGGACAAGGCAGAATTCCATCTCCCTGGAGACATTAGAGGCCACAGAAGCGTGTCGCAAGGCTCGGCTGAATGGGAATCAAGTATTGCATCGTTCCATGGTGTGTAGGGCTCGGACACTGCTGAGAAGGGACAAGGAACAGTTCATCAGGCATCTTGCTGAGGAGGTCAAAGGGCCATTTTTTGGTAAATGACCTTCGCCCTGCCTACCAAGCCCTGAGAAAACTGAATCAAGCCCTCCTCACAGATGACTGCATTTCCGATCAGCGGATGGACGGATCATCTCAGATCATGTTGGGGTTCTGAACGTTGGGCTGAGTATTTTGAACAGTTGTACCGGGTGGACCGTCCAACAGTTAGTTTGGATGCAAAAGATGTTCCCAGTGCCTGTGCTGGACCACCATCAGCGAGGAACTCCTACCCTAACAAGGTTAGGCTGGCGATTTCCAAGCTGAATAGTGTGAAAGCTGCAGGCATATGTGATATCATGCTGAACTGCTAAAGGCTGGGGGTGAACCTATGGCTCGGGGCTTGCATACAGTCCTGACTGCCTTTTGGAAAGTCTGGTCCCATTCCCCCTGACCTGCTGAGGGGCGTGGTCACCCCTCTCTGGAAGGGGAAAGGGGATCTTTGGGGATTGTAGCAACTACAGTGGCATTACACTGCTCAGCATACCAGGCAAGGTTCTCGCCCACATTCTTCTGAAACGGATCCGCAACCACCTACTAAGGCATCAGAGACCAGAGCAGTCTGGATTTACTCCTGGCAAGTCCACAATAGACCGTATACTAGCGCTTCGAGTAATTGTGGAACGACGTCGTGAGTTTGGTCGTGAGTTGCTCGCAGCCTACATCGACCTCAAGAAGGCGTTTGACTCGTTACATCGGGAATCGCTATGGGAGATCCTGAGGCTCGGGGGAATTCCGACACAGTTATTGGGCTGATAGCAAGCTCTATACTGATACTGAAAGGTGCTGTAAAGTGTGGTGGGGGTATGTCGAACTTCTTCCCTGTTAATTCAGGGGTGAGGCAAGGCTGTGTCGTTACACCAACACTTTTAAACACCTGCATGGACTGGATAATGGGCAGAGCTACTAGCCAAAGTCAGTGTGGAGCATCACTAGCAATATTAAGGTCTCGACCTTGACTTTGCCGCGATGTTGCCATCCTATCTGAGGTCCTTGGAGTCTCTTGTGGCGGCTTTGATGCATTTAGCAATGAGGCGAAGCCCTAGGTCTAGAGGTCTCCTGGACCAAGCCCAAGATTCAGGATTTTGGGGGCCTGTAGGGAACCCATTCAGTCGATTCATGCTTCGGCGAGGACGTTGAAGTTACAGAAGTTTTACATCCCTTGGTAGCGTAGTCCCATATCTCTGGGTTCTCAGACCAGGAAGTCAGGAGACGGATTGGTCTGGCAACAGGAGCCATGAACTCGATCAACAAGAGCGTTTGGAGATGTCGGTACCCATGCAGAAGGACCAAGCTGCGTGTCTTCAAGGCCTTGATACTGCCAGTTTTGCTCTATGGAAAGTGAAACCTGGACGCTATCCAGTGTTTGGAGTCTCGCCTTGATGCCTTTTGTAACAAGTCCCTTCGCCGGATCATGGGATCATGGCAGGACCACGTGTCCAACCGGTGGTTACACCGTGAAACTGCATGGGCCCTGTTACTTGCATATTTTGCAAGAAAACAGGTCCCATGCCAGTTTCACGGTGTAACCCACCGGTTGGCACGGGGTTTCCTGCCAACTGTACCCCATGATCCGGCGAAGGGACTTGTTACAAAAGGCATCAAGGCGAGACTCCAAGCCCATGGATAGCGTCCAGTTTCACTTCCATAGAGCAAAACTGGCATTTATCAAGGCCTTGAAGACCGCAGCTTGGTCCTTCTGCATGGGTACCGACATCTAAAAAAAAAAACGCTCTTGTTGATCGAGTTCATGGCTCCTGTTCCCAGACCAATCCGTCTCCTGACTTCCTGGTCTGAGAACCCAGAGATATGGACTCCCTACCAAGGTATGTAAAACTTTCGTAACTTCAACGCCCCTCGCCGCAAGCATGAATCGATGAATGGGTTCCCCTAACAGGCCCCCAAAATCCTGAATCTTGGTCTTGGTCCAGGAGACCTCTAGACTAGGGCTTCGCCTCATTGCTAAATGCTCAAGAGCCGCCACAAGAGACTCCAAGGACTCAGATAGGATGGCAACATCGTCGGCAAAATCAAGGTCTGAGACCTAATATTGCTAGTGATGCTCCACACTGACTTTTGGCTAGTAGCTCTGCCATTATTTCCCGTCCATGCAGGTGTTTTAAAAGTGTGGTGTAACGACACAGCCTTGCCTCACCCTGATTAACAGGGAAGAAGTTCGACATACCCCCCCCACACTTTACAGCACTTTCAGTATCAGTATAGAGGCTTGCTATCAGGCCAATAATCTGTGTCGGAATTCCCCTGAGCCTCAGGATCTCCCATAGCGATTCCCGATGTAACGAGTCAAACGCCTTCTTGAGGTCGATGTAGGCTGCGAGCAACTCACGACCAAACTCACGAGTCGGGTTTCCCCAAAATTTCTCGAAGCGCTAGTATACGGTCTATTGTGGACTTGCCAGGAGTAAATCCAGACTGCTCTGGTCTCTGATGCCTTAGTAGGTGGTTGCGGATCCGTTTCAGAAGAATGTGGGCGAGAACCTTGCCTGGTATGCTGAGCAGTGTAATGCCACTGTAGTTGCTACAATCCCAACGATCCCCCTTTTTCCCCTTCGAGAGGGATGACCACGCCCCTCGCAGGTCAGGGAATGGTACCAGACTGCCAATGGCGTCAGGACTGTATGCAAGCCCCGAGCCCTAGGTTCAACACCCCCAGCCTTTAGCAGTTCAGCAGGGATATCACATATGCCTGCAGCTTTCCCACTCTTCAGCTTGGAAATCGCCAGCCTAACCTCTGTTAGGGTAGGAGTTCCTCGCTGATGGGTGGGTCCAGCACAGGCACTGCAACATCTCTTGCATCCAAGCTAACTGTTGGACGGTCCCCCTGGTACACTGTTCAAAATACTCAGCCCAACGTTCACGAAACCCCCAACATGATCTGAGATGATCCGTCCATCCGCTGATCGGACTGCAGTCATCTGTGAGGAGGGCTTAGGATTCAGTTTTCTCAGGGCTTGGTAGGCAGGGCGAAGGTCATTTACCAAGAAATGGCCTTCGACCTCCTCAGCAAGATGCCTGATGAACTGTTCCTTGTCCCTTCTCAGCAGTGTCCGAGCCCTACACACCATGGAACGATGCAATACTTGATTCCCATTCAGCCGAGCCTTGCGACACGCTTCTGTGGCCTCTAATGTCTCCAGGGAGATGGGAAAATTTTGCCTTTTTCCTTGGGGATATGCCAATGGGCCTCCGAGCTGCTTCGAGTGTTACGTGCTTGAAAACTCACAGAGCAACTGGGTCCCTCAGGTTGCTGGGTTCTGTGAATTGGTCAGAGACTGCCATGGCGAACCAACGGGCACACTCCTCCTCCCTTTGTCTGTCCAAGTGAAAACACATTAGGGTGGCCACTGGGGACGGGGAGTTTGAAGTGGACCCGCAGGGTAGCCACAAGGAGCCTATGGGAGGTGCACAGAACTCGGCCCCTCCGGTAAACCCTGCAGTTTGGAGGATCCTCCATCGCGGCTAACAAGAATGTGGTCGATCTCCTTGGTCACTGTTCCCGTATCGCTGTACCAAATCCAGCGATGCGGGTTGGACGCTTTTACCAGAGCCAGAGATCCTCATTTTCTGGGACCTAGCAAAGTCCCGGAGAAGGAGGCTATCTCACTGCTGGGATCAGCTCCCGAGCATGGGGGCCGACGACATCTCGTAGCCAGCTCGGTCACAGCCGGATACCGCATTGAAGTCGCCCAGAACAAAGCGAATATCTCTCCGGGGGCATCGTCTGCCACAGATGCGAGTTTGCGTAGAACGCTCTTTCACATCGATTTTATATACATCGGTTTGGAGCGTATACAGCAATAAGAGACAAGAAGCCAAAAGCATGCTTCAGTCTCAATGCCATAATATGCTCTTCAACCGTTTTCACCTCAACTATGTGGGCTGAAGTCGACTGGAGATGGGGTATGGCTACACCCTGGGGGTGGGGACCATCGCTGCGGCCCGACAAGTAGTAGGTGTAACCACCCACACTGATCGTGCCGCTACAGGTCTTCTCACCTCTGAGAGGGCAGCCACCTCAACTCCAGTCGCTTCAATTCCCGCGGGTAGCAGAGGTAACCGCTCATCCTGCCGCAAGGACCAGATGTTCCCTGCGCCTATGGAAAGCACGCCTAGATTAAGCCTCGGGTGGTCACTCCGGGGGCACGCCACCTCTGCCGCCCCCGCCGACACAGCCCCAAATTAAGGGGGTTGGCAGGCTGTGGCACCGCCCATCACCTGTGGGGTTCCCGAGGCTTTGCCCCACAAGCTTCATGGTGGGTTGGCGCCTGCCAGGCGCAGGCGGGACGAGTAACTCTCGTCCAAACCTCACCCGACATTTTTCCCCCCAGCGGGACCCACAGCCCGCCTATTGCTGGGGGGAGGGATAACACCCCTCCCCCCAGTATTTCCATTTATTTTTGACGTTGCCAGAGGGTCCTTCTGGGGGGAGGAGGTCTGGCAAGGCCCACCTCCACCGAGCGCCCATTACCCCAGGGTGGCTAGGGGGCAGGAGTTGGTACGAAGCCAGAGCGTGTCCACACGCCGTGGGCCATAACTCCGTAACTCTGGGGCCTCCTGCTGCTCCGAGATCCCCCCCAGATTTTTGCCTGGGACCGCAAGGTGCCCAGTTACCCATGGGGGCCACGAGGCACTGGGAGAAGTCTTGATGATGGAGAGGCTGTGACCTGGCAGGGAGACTTATGCAAAAGCTGCTCCCTTTTTTGCACTGAGCTAGTGTGGAAAACTGCAAACGAGAAGGCATGCAAGCCCCTTAACACTATCTAGGCTACTATACCATCGCTTCACATCACCATGCGCGTAAAGCACCCACCACATATATATATATATTTAAAATATATATATATATATATATATATATATATATATATAATCTGTGTGTGTGTGTGTGTGTAAACAAATATGCTATTGGCCGGATGTACGCTTCAGACCTCAGAGTCCCAGAGCGTCACACGTGTCTGTACTGCTTTCATTTCTGACACCTCTACCCCGGCGGAAACAACACAGCATTAAAGGAAATGTCTCGCCAGACAGAGAGACAGCAGATAGGGCTCTAGCTCTCCACGATCATGTCCCCAGGGGCAAGTGGGTATCTTGAGTTCTTTCATCTACCTTATGTAATAAAACCCCGAAGCCAAGACCCCATTTATTCACCTGCACTAAGACCACTCCCCTCTCGTTGATAAAATATAAATATATATATGTACATATATATCATCATTATTGGGGCGCTAACGCCATGGCTGCAATCCACCTTTGCTTCCAGATTCTCCAGACAGGCCTTCGGCCCATCTCTAGCTCCTTGCGACAGGACTGGTCGAGCTGCCCCAAGCCATGATCTCTCCACCCAGAATTGCCTCGCAGAGAGACAACTCGATGGGAAGGTCATCCACAGGGAAACGAGCTAGGTGCACATATAGCCTGAGTTGGCAATCCCGGACTATGCAAGTAACAGATCCCATACCAGTTTCATGGTGTTGCCGTCGGTTGGACACATGGCCCTGCCAACTGTACCCCATGATACGGCATAGGGACTTGTTACATACGGTATCAAGACAAGACTCCGAGGCACTAAATAGCATCCAGGTTTTGTTTTCATTCAGCAAAACTGGCAGTATCAAGGCCTTGAAGACACGTAGCTTGATCCTTCTGCATAGGTACCGACATGTCCAAATGCTATGTGACTCAGTTCATGGCTCCTGCTGGAACTACCAACTACCAAGGTATGTAAAGCTCTCTGTGACTTCAACTTCTTCACCGCGAGCATGAATCGACTGAACGGGTTCCCATAACAGGCCCCCAAAGTCCTGAATCTTGGTCTTATTCCAGGAAACCTCTAGGCCCAAGGGCTTTGCCTCGCTGCTAAATGCATCAAGAGCCGCCATGAGTTATTCTAGAGACTCGGATAGAATAGCAACATCGTCGGCAAAGTCAATGTCTGTGTCCTTGTTGCTCCACACTGACTTTGGATAGTAGCTCTGACCATTATCCAGTCCATGCAGGTGTTTAAAAGTGTTGGTGCAAAGACACAGCCTTGCCTCACCCCTGAATTAATAGGGAAGAAATTCAAGGTTCGACAGGCCCCCACCACACCTCACAGCACTTTCAATACCAATACATGGGCTTGTCATTAAGCCATATAATCAGTGTCGGAATTCCCCAAAGTCTCAGGATCTCCCGTAGGAATTCTCAATGCATCGAATCAAACACCTTGAGGTCGATGTAGGCTGCGAGCAGCCCCGACCGAACTCACGACAGCGTTCCACAAATGACTCGATGCGCTAGGATACAGTCTATTGTGACTTGCCAGGAGTGAATCCAGATCTCTGGTGCCATAGTAGGTGGTCGCGGATCCGTTTCAACAGGTGAAGAGGAATGGAACCAGACTGCCAGATGGCAGTCAAGCCCCGTGACATAGGTTCGCCCCAGCCTTTTGCAGTTCAGCAGGGATATACATATGTTTGCAGCTTTATACCCTTCAGCATAGAAATCGCCATCATAACCTCAGTTAGGGTAGGAGGTACCTCGCTGATGGTCGGCGAGCCC
>NW_023659925.1:0-20320 GCF_015228065.2 Penaeus monodon | reverse complement strand
ATAATATCTTTGGTGATATATTCTTGGCAATTAATTAGGAGTGATATTACATTTTGATGAATAATGATAACTGATAGAGATTGTAATAAATGATGATAAGATGTGATAACGAAATATGATGATATCTGATAAGATGATGATAATAAAGAATTGTTCCTATATAATATAAAAAGGTAAGAAAAACATCCAAAAGTCGAAAAGCGCAAAATCTAGCTTTGAGAGTATATCAAATGACGTTTTCGATCTTGTGATTGGAATATTAGGTAATAATGATAATATACCAGAATGATTAATCATAAAATAATAGATAAGTGAGATAAAGGAATTTGATAACATTGAATATTATTATTATTATTATTATTATTATTTTTTTATTTTATTATTATTATTATTATTATTATTATTATTATTATTATTATTATTATTACTATTATCTTAATTATTAGTATTATTGCCAAAAAATATATTATAACTGTAATAATAACAATAATAATAATAAGTATAATAATAATAATAATAATGCTAGTGGTTATAATATTGTTATTAGTATTATTATTGTTATTATTATCATTATTATTATTTGTACTGGTAGTATAATTGCAAAAATAATTATTATAACAGTAATAATTACAGTAATAACGATACTAATTAAGATAATGATATAAATAATTATTATAAAATCGTTATTATTGTTATTATTATTGTTATTACTATTATTATGATGTGGTTATTAGTATTATTGCAAAAATATATACTATAACTCCAATGATTGCAATAATAATGATAACAATTGCAATAATGATGATAATAATTGCAATAATGATGATAATGATGATGATAATGATGATAATGATGATGATAACGATAATAATGATGATAATCTTGATAATGATGATGATAATAACAGAATTGTCCATATAAATTAAAAAAGGTAAAGAAAAATTCCCAAAAGTCGAAAAAAGCGGCAAAATCTAGCGAAATATAGCCTTTTGAGAGTATACTCCAAAATGACGTTTTTTCATTTCTTTGGTGATTCGGCAATTATTAGGGTAATATGATATAATTACAGAATTGTATTATCTAACATAATGATGATAAAATGAGAATAAAGAGAATTTGATAACATTTGAATATATATTATTATATTATTATAATTATATTATTATTATATTATTATTATATTATTATTATTATTATTATTATTTTTTAAACTTTTTAAATATTACTTAATTATTTATTATTGCCAAAAATATATTAAACTTTAAAATAACAATAATAATAATAAGTTAATAATAAAAAAAATAATGCTAGGGGTTATAAATTTTTATTGTATTTTTATTGTTTTTATTATCTTTTTTATTTTTGTATGGTAGAAAATTGCAAAAAAAATTTATTAAAACAGTAATAATCAGTAAAACGATATAATTAAGAAATGTATAAATAATTTTTTATAAAATTTTATTATTTTATTTTTGTTATTCTATTTTTATTGTTTTGGTTTTTAGTTTATGCAAAAAATATATACTATAACTCCTGATTGAAAAAAAATGATAAAAAATTGCAAAATGTGATAATAATTGCAAAATAATAATGATATGAAATGATGATAATGATGATAATGATGGAAAACGAAATAATGGATAATCTGATAATGATGATGATAAAAACAGGAATTGTTCCATATAAATAAAAAAGGTAAAAAAAAAAACATTCCAAAAGTCGAAAAAGGGAAAAACTAGCGAAAATAGCTTTTAGGTATACTCCAAAATGACGTTTTTCGATTTTTTGGTGATTTCGCAATTATTAGGGTAAAATGATAATAATTACGAATTGTATTAATCATAAAAATAATGATGAAAAAAGTGAAAAAAATAAAATTTTTTAAAAATTTAATATTATTAATATTATTATTATTATTATATTATTATTATATTATTATATTATTATATTATATTATTAATTATTATATTATATTAATTATACTATATTATAATTAATATCAAAAAATATATTATAACTGTATAATAACAATAATAATAATAAGTTAATAATAATAATAATATGTAGTTGGTTATAATATTGTTATTAGTATTATTAGTTATTATTATATTAATTATTATAAGTAGTATAATTGTAATAAATTATATAAAGTAATATTACAAATAAATACTAATTAGATATAGTATATATATTATTATAAAATTTTGTTATTTATTATTATTTTATATTATTATATGTGATAGTATTATTGCAAAAATATATACTATAACTCAATGATATAATAAAAATAATAATAAATAATGTTTAATAATGAATAATGATATATGATGATTATAAATAATTATGATAATGATAATAAGAAAATAAAATAATATTGATAATATGGAAAATAACGAATTGTGATATAAATAAAAAGGTAAGAAAATTAAACGAAAAGGGAAAATCTAGGAAATATAATTTTTGAAGTAACTCCAAATATATTAATTTAGTAGTTTTCCCAAAATATTAGGGTAATAATGTAATAATTACTAATTTTATTAATATACAATAATGATTAAAAGTAGTATAAGAAAATTATAAATTTGAATATTATATTATTATTATTATTTATTATTATATTATTATAATAATATTATTATTATTATATTTTATATTATTATTATTATTATATATTATATTATTATTATTATTATTATTAATTATTATATATTATGAAAAAAATATATTATAACTAATATAAGTAATAATAAAAATAATATATAATAATAAAATAATCTAATAATATTATATTATTATATTATTATGTTTTATTATATTATTATTTGTATTTAGTATAATTGAAAAATTATATTATAAGTAATAATAAGATAACGATAACTATTAAGATAAATATAATATAATTATTATAAATCTGATATTATTATAATTATTATATATATTATTATGTGGTTATTAGATTATGAATAATAATTATAACCAATATTGCATAATAATGATAAAATGCAATAAATGAATAATGAAATGTGAATATGAATGATAATGAGATAATGTATAATGATATGATAAGGATAATAATATATATTGATAATGATGAATAATAAAGGAATTGTTCCATATATAATATAAAAAGGTAAAGAAAAAATCAAAAATCGAAAAAGCGGCAAAATCTAGCGAAATAAAATTTTGAAGTATATCCAAAATGACTTTTTTTATTTTTGTTATTTCGAATTATATGGGTATAATGATAATAATTACAGAATTGTATTAATCATACCAATAATGATGTAAAAGTGAGAATAAAGAGAATTTTGATACATTTGAATTAATAGTATTATTATTATTATTATTATTAATTCATTATTATTAGTATTAATAATTATTAGTATTTATTATTATATTATTACTAGTATTATTATTATTATCATTATTACACTATTATCTTAATATAGTATATTGCCAAAAAATATATTATAACTGTTAAATAATAACAATAATAATAATAAGTTAATAATAATTAATATAAATAATGCTAGGGTTCATAATATGTTATTATGTATTATTTATTGTGTATATTACATTATTATTATTGTACTGTAGTATAATTGCAAAAATTAAAAAAAATAATTATTATAACAGTAATAATTACAGTAATAACGATACTAATTAAGATAATTGATACAAATAATTAATATAACATCGTTAGTATTTGTATTATTTATATGTTATTACTATTCATTATTGATGTGTTATAGGTATTATTGCAAAAAATATTATACTATAACTCCAATGATTGCAATAATAAATGATAACAATTGCCAATAATGATGATAAATAATTGCAATAATGATTGATTAATGATGATGATAATGATGATAATGATGATAATGATGAATGATAACGATAATAATGATAATAATCTTGATAATGATTATTATAATAACAGGAATTGTGTCCATATATAATATAAAAAAGGTAAAAGAAAAACATTCCCAAAAGCGAAAAAAAAAAAAAAAGCGCCAAAACTAGCGAAATATAGCCTTTGAGAGTAATACTCCAAAATGACGTTTTTTTCGAGTTCTTTGGTGATTTCGGCAATATTAGGTAACTAATGATAATAATTACCAGAATGGTTATTAATCATAACTAATAATGATGATAAAAGTTGAGAATAAGAGAATTTGATAACATTGAATTATTCTTATTATTATTATTATACTATTATTATAGCTTATATTAGTATTATATTATATTATTATTATTATTATTATTAATTATCATTATTATTATATTATCTTAATTATTAGTTAGTATTGCCAAAAAATATATTATTATAACGGTAATAATAAAAATAATAATTAAAAGTATAAATAATAATAATAATAATGCTAGTGGTTATAATATGTTATTAGTATTATATGTTATTATTATCATGCTTATTATTTGTACTGGTAGTATAATTGCAAAAAAAATATTATAACAGTAATTTAAGTACAGTAATAACCATACTAATAGATAATGATATAAAGAATTATTAGTAAAATCGTTATATTGTTATTATTATTTTATTATTAAATATTATTATTGAGTTGTGGTTATTAGTATTATGACAAAAATATATACTATTAACCCAAAGATTCAATATAATGATAACAATTGCAATAATGATGATAATAATTGCCCTAATGATGAATGCTGATGATATGATGATATGGAGCATCATGATGATGCATAACGATAATAATGATGATAATCTGATAATGATGATAATAACAGGAATGTGTCCACTAGATAATATAAAAAAGGTAAAAAGAAAAACATTCCAAAAGTCGAAAAAAGCGGCAAAAAATCTAGCGAAATAAGGCCTTTTGAGAGTATACTCCAAAATGACGTTTTTCGATTTCTTTGGTGATTTCGGCCAATTAGTAGGTGTTAATAATGATAATAATTACAGAATTGTATTAATCAATACAATAATGTGAAAAAGTGAGAATAAAGAGAATTTTGATAAACATTGAATATTATTATATTATTATATTATTTTATTAGTATTATTATTATTATTATTATTATTATTATTATTATTATTATTATATCATATGTATTTCATTATTATTTACTATTATCTTAATTATTAGTTTATTGCCAAAAATATATTATAAAGTAATAATAACAATAATAAAATAAGATATAATAATAATAATAATAATGCTAGTGGTTGTATAATATTGTTAGTTAGTATTATTATTGTTATTATTATCATGATTTATTATTTGTACTGGTCATATAATGCAAAAATAATTATTATACAGTGAAGAATACAGTAAAAAAAGATACTAATAAGATAATCACATAAAACAATTATTATAAAAATCGTTATTAGTTGTTATTATTATGGTAGTTACTAATAGCTATTGAGTGGTTATGAGTATTATTGCAAAAAATATATTACTATAACTCCAATGATTGCAATACTACTGATAACAATTGCAATAATGATGATAATAATTGAAATAATGATGATAATGATGATGATAATGATGATAATGATGATGATAACGATAATAATGATGATAATCTTGATAATGATGATGATAATAACAGGAATTGTGTCAATATATAATATAAAAAGGTAAAGAAAAACATCCCAAAAGTCGAAAAGCGGCACAATCTTAGCCGAAATATTAGGCCTTTGAGAGTATACTCCAAAAGACCGTTTTTTGATATTCTTGGTGATTTGGCATTATTAGGGTAATAATGATAATAATTACCAGAATTAGTTATTAATCATAACAATAATGGATGATAAAGTGAGAAATAAAGAGAATTTTGATAACATTTGAATATTATTATTATTATTATTATATTATTCTATTATTATTATTATTTTATTATTATAACTTATTATTAGTATTATTATTCTTATTATTATTATCATTATTATTACTAGTATCTAAGTAATTATTATTATGTCCAAAAAAAAAATATTATAACTGTAATAATAACAATAATAATAATAAGTATATAATAATAATAATAATAATGCAGTCGTTATAATTATTGGTTATAGTATTATTATTTTATCTATAATCATTATATTATTGTTTACTGGTAGTATAATTGCAAAAATAATTATTATAACAGTAATAATTACAGTAATAAGATACTAATTTAAGATAATGAGATAACTAATATTATAAAATCGTTTATTATTGTATTATTATTGTTATTACTATATTTTTATTGATGTGGTTATTAGTATTATGCACAAAATATATACTCTACTCCAATGATTCGCAATAATAAGAGAGAACATTGAAATAATGAGATAATAATTGCCCAATAATTGTGTGGGATGATAATGATGATTGATAATGATGATAATGATGAGAATGATGATGATAACGTACTAATGATGATATCTTGATAATGAAGTGATGTAATAACGGGAATGCTGTCCATAGATATATAAAAAAAGTAAAAGGAAAAACATTCCCAAAAAGTCGAAAAAGCGGTAAAAATCTAGTGAAATATAGCCTTTTGAGAGTTATACTCCAAAATGATTTTTTCGATTCTTGGTGGATTTCGGCAATTATTAGGTAATACATGATAATACCAGAATTGTATTAATTCATAACAATAATGAGATATTTAAAAGCGAGAATAAAGGAGAATTTTGATAACATTTGAATATTATCATTATTATTATTATTATATTATTATATTATTATATTATTATATCATTATTATTACATTATCTTAATTATTAGTTATTGATTGCCAAAAAATATATTATTAATGTAATAATAACAATTAATAATAAATAAGTATAATAATAATAATAATAATGCTAGGTGGTTATAATATGTTATTAGTTATTATTGTTATTGTTATCATTATTATTATTTGTAACTGGTAGTATAATTGCAAAAATAATGATTATAACGTAATAAATACATAATAACGGATACTAATTAAGATAATGATATAAATAATTATTATAAAATCGTTTATATTGTTTATTTATTATTGTTATTACTATTATTATGATGTGGTTATTAGAGTATTTTGCAATTAAAAATAAAAATATGTACTATAACTCCAATGATTGGCAATAATAATGATAACAATTGCAATAATGATGATAATAATTGCAAATAATGATGATAATATGAGGATAATGATGATAATGATGATAATGATGATGATAACGAATAAATGATGATAATCTTGACTAATGATGATGATAATAACAGAATTGCTTGTCCTATATAATAAAAAAAGGAAGAAAACCTTCCCAAGTCGAAAAAAAAAGCGGCAAATCTAGCGAAATATAGCCTTTTGAGGCGATATACTCCAAAATGACGTTTCGAGTTCTTTGGTGATTTCGGCAATTATTAGGGTAATAATAATGATAATTTATTACCATAATTGTATTCATCATAACAATAATGATGATAAAATGAGAAGAAAGAGAATTTTGATAACATTTGAATATTATTCTTATTATATTATTATTAATTATTATTTGATCATATTCGTATTATTAGTATTATTTTATATTATTATTATTATATTATTATTTACTATATCTTTGTAATTATAGTATATTACCAAAATTAACTATATTATAATGTAAAAATAAACAATATAATAAATAAGTAAATTAATAATAATAATACTGCTAGTGGTTTAATATGTTATTAGGTATTATTGTTATTATTATCCATTATTATTATTTGTTACTGGTAGTATAATTGCAAAAATAATATTAAACAGGTAATAAGTACAGTAATAACGATACTAATTCAAGATAAATGATATAAATACTTATTATAAAATCGTATTATTGTTAGTATTATTGTGATTACTATTATTATTGATGTGGTGATTAGTCTTATTGCAAAAATATATACTATAAATTCAAGATTGCAATAATAATGATAACAATGCAATAATGATGATTAATGATGATAAGATGTGATAACGATAATAAATGATGATAATCTTGATAATGATTGATGATAATAACCAGGAATTGTGTCCATATATAATATAAAAAAGGGAAAAGAAAAAACATCCCAAAAGTCGACAAAGCGGCAAAATCTTAGCGCAAAATATAGCCTTTTGAGAGTTATCTCAAAAAATGGACGTTTTTTCGATTTCTTGGTGGATTTCGGCAATTATTAGGGTAATATTATTAATAATTACCAGAATTGTATGAATCATAACAATAATGATGATAAAGGGAGAATAAAGAGAATTTTGATAACATTTGAATCTTATATTTATTATTATATTATTATTATATTATATTATATATTATTATTGTATTATGATTATTATTATTATTATTATTATTATTATTATTATCATTATTATTACTATATCTAATTATTAGTATTATTGCCAAAAAAATATATTATAACTGTAATAATAACAATTAATCAATAATAAGTAAATAATAATAATAATAATGCTAGTGGTTATAATTATTTGTTATAGTATTATTATTGTTATTACTATCATTTTATTATTTTTGTACTGGTAGTATAATTGCAAAAATAATTATTTTATAACAGTAATAATTACAGTACATACACGATACTAATTAAGATAATGAATAAAATAATTATTAGAAATCGTTATTATTGTTATAATATTGTATTATATTATTATTGATGGGTTATTAGTTTTATTGCAAAATTATAAATAACTGAATAATTGCAATAATATGATAACAATTGCAATAATGATGAAATAATTGCAATAATTGATAATGATGATGATAATGATGATAATGATGTAATGATGATGATAACGATAAAATGATGATAATCTGATAATGATGTTAAAATAACGGAATTTGCCCTAATAAATTAAAAAAGGAATAAGAAAACATTCCCAAAAAGTCGAAAAAAAGCGGCAAAAATCTAGCGAAATATAGCCTTTTGAGAGTATACTCCAAAATGACGTTTTTCGATTTCTTGGTGATTTCGGCAATTTTTAGGGTAATAATGATAATAATTACCAGAATTGTATTAATCATACAATAATGATGATAAAAGTGAGAATAAAAGAATTTTGATAACATTGAATATTATTATTATTAATATATTATTATTATTTTTTTTTTTTATTTATTTTTATTATTATTATTATTATTATTATTTTTATTATTATCTTAATTATTAGTATTATTGCCAATAAATCTATTATAACTGAAATAAAAACAATAAAAAATAATAAGTATAAGTATAATAATAATCATGCTAGTGGTTATAATATTGTATTAGTATTATTTTTGTTATTATTATCATTTTATTATTTGTACTGGTAGTATAATTTGCAAAAATAATTATTATAACAGTAATAATTACAGTAATAACGATACTAATTAAGATAATGATATAAATAATTATTATAAAATCGTTATTTTTGTTATTATTATTGTTATTACTATCATTATTGTTGTGGTTATTAGTATTATTGCAAAATTATACTAAAAACTGCAAAAATTGCAATAATAATGATAACAATTGCAATAATGATGATAAAAATTTGCAATAATGATGATAATGATGATGATAATGATGATAATGATGATAATGATGATGATAACGATAATAATGATGATAATCATGGATAATGATGATGATAATAACGGGGAATTGTGTCCATATATAATATAAAAAAGGTATAAGAAAAAACATTCCCAAAAGTCAAAAAAGCGGCAAAATCTAGCGAAATATAGCCTTTTGAGAGTATACCCCAAAAAATGACGTTTTTTCGATTTTTTTGGTGATTTCGGAATTATTAGGGAAATAATGATAATAATTACCAGAATTGTATTAATCATAACAATAATGATGATAAAATGAGAAAAAAGAGAATTTTGATAACATTGAATATTTTTATTATTATTATTATTATTATTATTATTATTATTTATTATTTTATTATTATTATTATTATTATTATTATTATTTAATTATTAGTATATTGCCAATAAATCTATTATAACTGTAATTATAACAATAATAATAATAAGTATAAGTATAATAATAATCATGCTAGTGGTTAAATATTGTTATTAGTATTATTATTGTTTTATTATTTCATTATTATTATTGTACTGGTAGTATAATTGCAAAAATAATTATTTAACAGTAATAATTACAGTAATAACGATACTAATTAAGATAATGATATAAAAAATTTATTATAAAATCGTTATTATTGTTATTATATTGTTATTTTACTATCTTTATTGTTGTGGTTATTAGTATTATTGCAAAAATATATACTAAACGCAATAATTGCAATAATAATGATAACAATTGCAAATGATGATAATAATTGCAATAATGATGAAAATGATGATAATGATGATAATGGATATGATGATGAAAACGATAATAATGATGATAATCATGTAATGATGATGATAATAACAGGAATTGTGTCCATATAAAATAAAAAAAAAGGTAATAAGAAAAAACATTCCCAAAAGTCGAAAAAGCGGCAAAATCTAGGAAATATGGGCCTTTTGAGAGTATACCCCAAAAGGGACGTTTTTTCGATTTCTTTGGTGATTTCGGCATTATTAGGGTAATAATGATAATAATTACAGAATTGTATTAATCATAACAATAATGATGATAAAAGTGAGAATAAAGAGAATTTTGATAACTTTTGGGAATATTATTATTATTATATTATTATTATTATTATTATTATTATTTTTATTATTTTTTATTATTATTATTATTTTATTTTTTATTATTATTTTAATTATTAGTTTTATTGCCAATAAATCTTTTATATCTGTAATTAACAATAATAATAATAAGTATAAGTATAATAATAATCATGCTAGTGGTTATAATATTTTTATTAGTATTATTATTGTTATTATTATCATTATTATTATTTGTACTGGTAGTATAATTGCAAAAATAATTACTATAACTGCAATAATTGCAATAATAATGATACAATTGCAATAATGATGATAATAATGCAATAATGATGTAATGTGATGATAATGAGATAATGATGATAATGATGATGATAAACGATAATAATGATGATAATCATGATAATGATGATGATAATAACAGGAATTGTGTCCATATATAATATAAAAAAGGTATAAGAAAAACATTCCCAAAAGTCGAAAAAGCGGAAAAATCTAGCGAAATATAGCCTTTTGAGAGTATACTCCAAAATGACGTTTTTTTCGATTTCTTTGGGGGTTTTCGGCAATATTAGGGTAATAATGATAATAATTACCAAAATTTGTATTAATCATAACAATAATGATGATAAAAGTGAGATAAAGAGAATTTTGATAACATTTTTTAAGAATTATTATTTATTATTATTGTTATCATTATTATTATTTTTTTTTATTATTATTTTTCAATATTATTTTATTATTATTATTATTATTATTATTATTATATCTAATATTAGTATTATTGCCAATAAACTATTATAACTGTAATATATAAAAATAATAATAATAAGAAATAAGTAAAATAATAATCATGCTAGTGGTTATAATATTGTTATAGTATTATTATTGTTATTAATTATCTTATTATTATTTGTACTGGTAGTAAAATTTGCAAAAAAAATTATATAAACAGTAATAATTACAGTAATAACGATACTAATTAAGATAATGATATAAATAATTATTATAAAATCGTTATTATTGTTTTTATTATTGTTATTACTATCATTATTGTTGTGGTTTTTAGTATTATTGCAAAAATATATACTATAACTGCAATAATTGCAATAATAATGATAACAATTGCAATAATGATGATAATAATTGCAATAATAATGATAATGAGATGATAAGGATAATGATGATAATGATGATGAAAACGATAATAATGAGATAACCCTGATAATGATGATGATAATAACAGGAATTGTGTCCATATATAAAATAAAAAAGGTATAAGAAAAACATTCCCAAAAGTCGAAAAAGCGGCAAAATCTAGCGAAATATAGCCTTTTGAGAGTATACTCCAAAATGACGTTTTTTCGATTTGGGATTCGGAAAATTTTAGGGTAATAATGATAAAATCCCAAAAATTGAAAACAAAAAATAATGATGTAAAAGTGAAATAAAGAGTTTTTTGAAACATTTGAATATTTTTATTTTATTATTATTATTATTATTATTATTATTTTTTATTATATTATTATTATTATTATTTTATTATTAATTTTTATTTTAATTTATTAGTATATTCCCAATAAATTTTTAATTTGTAATTTAAAAAATAAAATAATAAGATAATAATAAAATCAGGGTTTTTGGTTAAAATATGTTTTTAAAATATTTTATTTTATTATTAAATTTATTATTATTTTACGGGTAGTATAATTGAAAAAATAATTATAAACAGTAAAATTACAGAAATAACGATACAAATTTAAAAGATAAGAATAATAATTATTATAAAATTTTATATTGTTTTTATTATTGTTATTACTACATTTTTGTTGGGTTATTAGATTTTGCAAAAAATATATATAAAACTGCAATAATTGCAAAAATAATGATAACAATTCAAATGATGAAAATAATTTTGAATAATGTTTGATAATATGATGAAAATGATGAAAATGATATAATGATGTGATAACGATAATATGTGAAATCTGATAATGATGAGATAATAACAGGAATTGTGTCCATATATAATAAAAAAAAAGGTATAAGAAAAACTTTCCCAAAAAGTCAAAAAAAGCGGAAAAAATCTAGCGAAATATAGCCTTTTGAGAGATACTCCAAAATGACTTTTTTTTCGATTTCTTGTGATTTCGGAATTTTGGGGTTAAAAAATGATAATTTACCGAATTGTATTAATATAAAAATAATGATGATAAAAAGTGAAATAAAGAGAATTTAAAACTTTTAAATTTTAATTTTTATTTTTTATTTTTTTTATTATTATTTTATTATTATATTATTATTATTTTAAATTTATTTTTATTATTTCTTAATTATTAGATTATTGCCAAAAACATTATAACGTAATTATAACAATAATAATAATAAATAAGAAATAATAATATGCTGGGTTAAATATGTTTTTAGTTTTATTGTTTAAAATTTCATTATTATATTTGTACGGGTAGATAATTGCAAAAATAATTTTTATAACAGAAATAATTACTAAAACGATACAAATTTAAAGATAATGATATAAATAATTTAAATTTAAAATCGTTATTATTTTTATTATTATTGTTAAAAACATCATTATGTTGGGGTTATTAGTATTATTGAAAAAAAATTATACTATAACTGCAATAATTGCAAAAATAATGATAACAATTGCATAATGGATAAAAATTTAAAATAAATGATAATGATGTTTGATAATGTGTTTTAAGGATAATGAGTGAAACGATAAAAAATGATGAAAATCTGATAATATGAGATAATAAAGGAATTGGTCCATAATAATATAAAAAAGGTAAAGAAAAAATTCCCAAAATCGAAAAAGCGGAAAATCTACGAAAATAGTTTTTGAGAGTTATCCAAATGCGTTTTTTCGTTTTTCTTGGTGATTTCGGCAATTATTAGGGTAATAATGAAATAATTACCAGAATTTGTATTAATCATAAAAAATAATGAGATAAAAGTGAGATAAATAGAATTTTGATAACATTTGAATATTATTATTATTATATTATTATTATTATTATTATTATTATTATTATTATTATTTTTATTATTTTATTATTATTATCTTAATTATTAGTATTATTGCCAATAAATCTATTATAACTGTAATTATAACAAATAATAATAATATAAGTATAAATAAATTAATCATGTATGGTTATAATATTGTTATTGTATTATTATTTTTATTTTTATCATTATTATTTTTTTGATGGTAGTTAATTCAAAAAAAATTATTATAACTAATAATTACGAAAACGATACAAATTAAGATAATGATTAAATAATTATTATAAAATCGTTATTATTGTTTTTATTATGTTTTACTACTTATTTTTGTGGTTTTTGTTTTATTGCAAAAAAAAATACATAACTGCAAAAATTTGCAAAAAAAGTAACAATTGCAATAATGAGATAATAATTGAAATAATGATGATAATATGATGTAATGATGATAATGAGAAATGTGATGAAAACGATAAAATGATATAATCTGATAAGAGTGATAAAACAGGAATTGTGTCCATATATAAATAAAAAAGGATAAAAAAAAACTTTCCCCAAAAAGTCAAAAAAAGCGGCAAATCTAGCGAATTAGCCTTTTGAGAGTATACTCCAAAATGACGTTTTTTCGATTTCTTTGGTGATTTCGGAAATTTATTAGGGAAATAATGATAAAAATTTACCAGAATTGTTTTAAATCATAACAATAATGATGATAAAAGTGAGAATAAAAGAGAATTTTGATAACTTTTGAATATTATTATATTTTTAAATTATTATTATTATATTATTATTATTATTATTATTATCTTAATTATTAGTATTATTGCCAATAAATCTATTATAACAGTAATAAAAACAGTAATAACGATACTAATTAAGATAATGATATAAATAATTATTATAAAATCGTTATTTTTGTTTTTATTATTGTTATTACTATCATTATTGTTGGGGTTATTAGTATTATTGCAAAAATATATACTATAACTCCAATAATTGCAATAAAAATGATAACAATTGCAATAATGATGATAATAATTGCAATAATGATGATAATGATGATGATAATGATGATAATGATGATAATGATGATGATAACGATAATAATGATGATAATCATGATAATGATGATGATAATAACAGGAATTGTGTCCATATATAATATAAAAAAGGTATAAGAAAAACATTCCCAAAAGTCAAAAAAAGCGGCAAAATCTAGCGAAATATAGGCTTTTGAGAGTATACTCCAAAATGACTTTTTTTTCGATTTCTTTGGTGATTTCGGCAATTATTAGGGTAATAATGATAATAATTACCAGAATTGTATTAATCATAACAATAATGATGATAAAAGTGAGAATAAAGAGAATTTTGATAACATTTGAATATTATTATTATTATTATTTATTTTATTATTATTTTTTTATTATTATTATTATTATTATTATTATTTATTATTTTTATTTATTATTTTAAATTATTAGTATTTATTCCCAATAAATCTATTATAACTGTAATTATAACAAAAATAATAATAAGTATAAGTATAAAATAATCAGCTAGTGGTTATAATATTGTTATTAGTATTTTTTGTTATTTATTATCATTATTTTTATTGTACTGGTAGTATAATTGCAAAAATAATTATTATAACAGTAATAATTACAGTAATAACGTTACAAATTTAAAGATAATGATAAAAATAATTATTATAAAATCGTTATTATTGTTATTATTATTTTTTATTACTATCATTATTGTTGGGGTTTATTAGTATTATTGCAAAAATATATACTATAACTGCAATAATTGCAATAATAATGATAACAATTGCAATAAATGATGATAATAATTGCAATAATGATGTTTATGATGATGATTATGATGATAATGATGATAATGATGATGATAACGATAATAATGATGATAATCATGATAATGATGATGATAATAACAGGAATTGTGTCCATATATAATATAAAAAAGGTATAAGAAAAACATTCCCAAAAGTCGAAAAAGCGGCAAAATCTAGCGAAATATACCCTTTTGAGAGATACTCCAAAAGACGTTTTTTCGATTTCTTTGGTGATTTCGGCAATTATTAGGGTAATAATGATAATAATTCCCAGAATTGTATTAATCATAACAATAATGATGATAAAAGTGAGAATAAAGAATATTTTTGATAACATTTGAATATTTATTATTATTATTATTATTATTATTATTATTATTATTATTATTATATTATTATTATTATTATTATTATTATTATTATTATTTATTATCTTAATTATTAGTATTATTGCCAATAAATCTATTATAACTGTAATTATAACAATAATAATAATAAGTATAAGTATAATAATATTCATGCTAGTGGTTATAATATTGTTATTAGTATTATTATTGTTATTATTATCATTTTTATTATTTGTACTGGTAGTATAATTGCAAAAAAAAAAATTTATTATAACAGTAATAATTACATTTAATACGATACTAATTAAGATAATGATATAAATAATTATTATAAAATCGTTATTAATTGTTATTATTATTGTTATTACTATCATATTTTTGTGGTTATTATTATTTTTGCAAAAATATATACTATAACTGCAATAATTGCAATAATAATGTTTAACAATTGCAATAATGATGATAATAATTGCAATAATGATGATAATGATGATGATAATGATGATAATGATGATAATGATGATGATAAAGATAATAATGATGATAATCATGATAATGATGATGATAATAACAGGAATTGTGTCCATATATAATATAAAAAGGTATAAGAAAAAACTTCCAAAAGTCGAAAAAGCGGCAAAATCTAGCGAAATATAGCCTTTGAGAGTATACCCCAAAAATGACGTTTTTTCGATTTCTTTGGTGATTTCGGCAATTATTAGGGTAATAATGATAATAATTACCAGAATTGTATTAATCATAAACAATAATGATGATAAAAGTGAGAATAAAGAGAATTTGATAACATTTGAATATTTTATTATTATTATTTATTATTATTTTTATTATTTTTATTATTAATTATATTATTATTATTATTATTAATTATTATCTTAATTATTAGTATTATTGCCAATAAATCTATTATAACTGTAATTATAACAATAATAAAATAAGTATAAGTATAAAAATAATCATGCTAGGGTTATAATATTGTTATTAGTATTATTATTTTTTTTTATCATTATTATTTTGTACTGGTATATTTGCAAAAAAAATTTATTATAACATAAAATTACAGTAATAAGATACTAATTAAGATAATGATAAAATAATTATTATAAAATCGTTTTTTTATTTTATTATTTTTGTTATTATTCATATTGTTGGGTTATTAGTATTATTGCAAAAATATATATTTAAACTGCAAAAATTTTGCAATAATAATGATAACAATTGCAAAAATGAGAAAAAATTTTAAATTAAGAGATAATGAGATGATAAATGTTTGTGAAAGATGAGAAAACGAAATAATGAGATAATCATGAAATGATGATGATAATAAAAAAATTGTGCCCATATATAATATAAAAAAGGTATAAGAAAAACTTTCCCCAAAAAGTCGAAAAAGCGGCAAAATCTAGCGAAATATACCCTTTTTTGAGAGTATACTCCAAAATGACGTTTTTCGATTCTTTGGTGATTCGGCAATTATATAGGGTAATAATATAATAATTACCAAATTGTAATTAATCATAAAATAAATGAAAAGTGAAATAAGAAATTTTTAACATTTAATATTATAATTATATATTATTATATTATTATATTATAATTATTATTATATTATTATTATTTTATTTATATTATTGTATTATATTAAATAATATATATTAATATATAATATATTAAATTAATAATTTATAATATATTAATTAAAATAATTATTGAAAATGATATTAATATGATAATTGATTAATGATAATAATTGATAACATAATAATGATATGATAAAATAAATAATATATGAAAAAATATAATGATATAAAGAAATTGTTCCCATTATAGTATAAAAATGGTATAATAAAATCAACTTGAAAAACTCAAATGCAAATATTACTTTAGATTATCAAAATGCAATTATTGGAATATTAATATTCGAAATTTTAGGTTATATAATATAATAATTAAAATGATAATAAAAATAATGATAAAATGAAATATAATGAATTTTATAATTTATTATTATTATTATTATTATTATTATTATTTTTTATATTATCTAATTATTATTATATTATAATTATTATATTATTTATACTAATATATATTATTGCTAATAAATCTATTATACGTATTATAAATAATATAATATATAATTATTATAATATTATGTTATAATATTTTATTAGTATTATTATTGTTATTATTATCATTATTATTATTTGTACTGGTAGTATAATTTGCTTTTATTAGTATATTAAATATATACTAATAGATAATTGAATAATAATATAAAATGATAATGTATATATTAATATATGTGTGTATTATATAATATAAAATTATAATACTAATAAGATGTAATATGATAATGATATATAATAAAGATTGTTCATATATATAATATATAAGATGAATAATATAAAATGAAAACGAAAATAGAAATATCATATGAGATAATATCAAATTGACATTTAATATCAAAAGTATTAGAAAAATTTCAAAATATAGGAAAATATAAATATACTTTTGATATAATCATAAATGATGATGTAATTCAATAAGATTTGATAATTAGGTATATGAATAATATTCAAATTTATTATATCATATATATATATATATAAGTATATATATAATTTTAATATCAATTATTATTATTATTTTTATTATTATATTAATATAATTATAATTTTATTTTAAAATTATTATTTTTATTATTTTTATCTTATTTTATTTTATTAATTTTTTTTTATTATTATAATTTTAATTTTAAAAAATTTTTAAAAAAATTTTTAAATTTAAAAAAATTAAAAAAAATTAAATTTTTTTTTTTTTTTTTTTTTTTTTTTTTTTTTTTTGGGGTTTTTTTTTGTTTAAAAAATAATTTTCCCAATAATGTTTTTTAAAAAAAAAAATAATGATGTTTTGAAAAAAATGTTTGGAAATTAATGATAAAAGGGTAAAAATCCATAATGATGATAATCTGTACATGATGTTTAAAACAGGAATGTGTCCATAATAATATAAAAAAGGAATAAGAAAAACATTAAAAAGTCGAAAAGCGGCAAAATCTAGCGAAATATGCCTTTGAGAGTATACTCCAAAATGACGTTTTTTCGATTCTTGGGATTTCGGAAATTTATATAAAGGGTAAAAAAAATTAAAAATTACCAGAATTGTATAATCAAAAACCCAATAATGATGATAAAAGTGAGAATAAGAGAATTTTGATAACATTTGAATTAAAATATTATTATTATCTATTTTTATTATTATTATTATTATTATTATTATAGATTATTATATTATTTTTTATATTATTTTTAAATTATCTATTATTAGATATTCAAAAATTAATACTGAATTTATAAAATAATAATAATAAGTATAAGAATAAAATAATTAATGTATTGGTTATAATATGTTATTAGTATATTTTGTTATTATTTTTCATTTTATTATTGAAATGGTAGTATAATTGCAAAAATAATTTTAAAACAGTAATAATTACAGTAATAACGATACTAATTAAGATAATGATATAAATAATTTTATAAATCGTTATTATTGTTATTTTTAATTGTTATTACTTATTATGTTGTGGTTTAGTATTATTGCAAAAATATATACTATAACCCCAAAATTGCAATAATAATGAAAAACAATTGCAATAATGATGATAATAATTGCAATAAGATGATAATGATGATGATAATGATGATAATGATGATAATGATGATGATAACGATAATAATGATGAAAATTTCATGATAATGATGATGATAATAAAGGAATTGTGTCCATATATAATATAAAAAAGGTATAAGAAAAACATTCCAAAAGTCGAAAAAGGGCAAAATCTAGCGAAATATAGCCTTTGGAGTATACTCCAAAATGACGTTTTTTCGATTTCTTTGGTGATTTCGGAAATTATTAGGGTAATAATGATAATAATTACAGAATTGTATTAATCATAACAAAAAATGAGAAAAAGGAGAATAAAGAGAATTTGATAAATTTGAATATTATTAAATTTTATTATATTATTATTATTATATTATTATTATTATTATTATTTACTTTTAATTATATATATTATTATTTTAAAAAAATATTAGTATTTTGCCAAAAAATCTATATACTGTAATAAAAACAATAATAATAAAAATATAATTAATAATAATAATGTAGGGGTTTAATATTGTATTAGTATAAAAAGTTATTATTACATTATTATTATTTGTATGTAGTAAAATTTGCAAAAAATTATTATAACTAAAAATTTACAGTAATAACGTTTATAATTAAGATAATGATATAAAAAATTTATTATAAAAGTAATTGTATATTATTTTATAATTTTTTTTTGTGGGTTTAAAATATTTTTAA
>NW_023659924.1:0-20320 GCF_015228065.2 Penaeus monodon | reverse complement strand
TTCGTGTGTATGTTTTTTTTATGCTTGTTTGTTCGTGTTTTTCGTTTGTGTGGTGCGTTTCGTGTGTGTGTGTGTGTGTGTTTCTGTGTGTGTTGTGCGGGTGTGTGTGTGTGGTTTCGTGTGTTTTGTGTGTTCGTGTGTTGTGTGTTCGTGTTTTGGTGTGTTTCTGTGTGGGGTGTTGTGTGTGTGTGTGTGTGTGGTGTGTGTGGTTCCGTTGTGTTTGTGTGCGTTTTTTTTTTCTGTGTGTGTTTATTTTTTGGTTTTTGTGTGTGTGTGTGTTTGTGTGTATTTTCTGTTTTGGGGGTTGTGTGTTTTTGTTTTCTTTATGGTGTGTTTTTGTTTGTGTGTTTGTTTTATTGTTTTGTGTTCCTGTCCGAGTTGGGGTGTGTTCGTGTGTGTGTTTGTGTTTTTGTGTGTGTGTTTGTGTTTTGTTTTTTTTGGTGTTTGTTTTGTGTTTTTTTGTGTGGTTGTTGTGTGTGTGTGTGCATTTTTTATATATATTTTTTATCTGTGTGTTTTTTATGCTTAGTGTTTGTGTGGGTGTTTTCTATGTGGTGTGTGTTTTTGTTGTGGTGTTTTTTTTTTGTATGTGGGGTGTTTGGATGTGTGTGTGTTTGTATGGGGTGTGTTTGTATGTGGTGTGTGTTTGTAGGTGTTGTTTGTTGGGGTGTTGTTTTGTTTTTTGTGTGTTTTTGTATGTGGTGTGTTTTTTGTAGTTTGTGTTTGTATTAGTGGGTCGTCCCTTTGGGGTTTTTTTGTAACTCGCCTCTTTTACCTCTTTTTGCCTGTGATTTTTTTTGGCCGTTTGCCCATGAGGGGGTTTTTTGGCCGTTTGCTCCCACGATGGGACGAGCATCACCTAAGAGCCCTTTGGGCCCTGCCCTGCCTATCCAGTGTCTCCAAATCTGCCATCACAAAAAAAAAAAAAAAAATAATAAAAATTTTTAAAATTTTTATATTATTATTATTTTTACTACACTCCAAAAATAAAATTCAAAAACTTTCCCACACAAAAATTTTTTTGTATTTCCCCTTTTTTTTACCCCCACTTTCACAGTTTATATTTGTTTCTTTTCCATTCCCAAAATTTTCCCCTGCTTTCAGGATAAACCCCCAAAAATAATTAATTTTTTAAACGTTCTTTTTACCTTTCTAAGAAAATATTAAAATATTACACAAAAACCCCTGATTTCTCCGTAAATCCCAATAACATAAATAATCAACCCTTACCATGTGTGGAGGGGTCGGAGACAAAAACGAACAATAAACCCCATATTTAAAGGGGCCCCCACCTGGCCTATCACGGATGGTACGTCACGACCCCTTTTTCCCATGCCAAAAACCAAACTGAACACCTAAACACCTAAGACCTTCTCCCTGTCCAATTAAAATTCGCTTTTTGTTTGTCACCCAATATCTTGCTAATTCTCCCATTGGGCGATCTTTAAATACAAAATGTCTTTCCCCTTTTACAATATTGTGTGTTTTTGGCTTTGTTTTTGTTGTGTTTTTTGTTTTTGTGTTGTGTTCGCGTGTGTGTTGTGTGTTCGTATATTTTTTTTTTTTTGGGTGTTTTATGCGTTTGTTTTTTGTGTGTGTGAAAAATTGGGGTTTGCTTTTGGGTGGGGTTTAGCGTTTGTGTTTCTGTTTGTGAAATTTTTGTGTGTCATGTTTTTTTTTTTGTGTGTGTTTTCCTGTTTGTTTGTTTTTGTGTCTTTTATGTTTTTGTGTCTGTATGTGGTGTCTGTTTGTTTTGTGGTGTGTGTTTTATGTGGTGTGTGTTTGTATGTGGGGTGGGGTTTGGGTATGTGGTGGGGGTTTTGTATGTGGTGGGTGTTTGTTAGGGTGTGTTTTGTGGGGGTTGTGGGGGGTTTTGCATTGGTGTGTTTTTTTGGGTGGTTTGTTTGTGTTTTTGGGTGTGTGTTTGTGTGTGTGGTAATCTTTTTCGTCCCCAAACCTTTCATCGGGGTAGACGGGGTTTTCCTCTCAGAAACATCCAAATTCCCGGGGGAAAACGCATATTTTAAACGGGTCTAATATCATAAAAAATGTGAATTCCCCATAAGATTTCTCTATGTTACTGGCCCCCACCCATAAAATTGAACCCCTTTCCAAAATTTTTTACATACTTTTTTAAAAAACCCTTTTCACTAGCTTTAAATTTTAAACAAGGGGAAAGTAAACCCTGAAACCTTTCGGGTTTTTTTTAAAAAAACAAAACTGTCCGAGTGTGTGTTTTTCGTGTGTGTGTGTGTTTTGTTTTTCGTGTGCGTGTGTGTTTTTCTGGGGTGGGGTGTGTTTCTGTTGTGTGTGTTCTTGTAGGGGTTGTTTCGTGTGAGTGTGTGGTGGGGTTCGTTTTATGTTTTGGTGTGAGTTTTGTGGGTGGTTCGGGGTGTGAGTGTAATGGGGTTGTGTTCGCGGTGTGTGTATGTGTGCCTTTTTTTTTTGTGTGGTGTTTTTTTTATTTTTTTTTGTTTGGGAAATGTGAAATTTTGTGGGGTCTGTTTTTGTGGGTTTTTTGGGGGTATATGTTTTTGTGTTTTTTCCCTGTGTTTTTGTGTTTGTTTTTTGGGTGTGTGGTTTTGGGGTGTTTTGAGTGTGTGTTTTGGGGGTGTGTTTTTGGGTTGGGTGTTTGTGTTTGGGGTTTTTGTGGGTGGTTTTGTGTGTGTGTGTTTGTGTTTTTTCGTGTTTAAAGTTGTTTGGCGTTTTGAGTTTGTGGGGTTTGTGTGTATGTGGGCTGTTTTGTGGGGTGTGTTTTTTTCGTGTGGGGTCTTGTTTTTGGTTGTGGGGGGTTTTTGGTGTGTTTGGGGGTGTGGGGTTTGTGGGGTTTTTTGGGGTTTTGTGTATTCGTGTGTGTGGGGGTTATTGGGTGTGTGTGTGTTTTGTATTCGTGTGTGGGGCCCTGTTTTGTGTGTGTGTGTGATCATTTGTGCGTGTTTTTTCGTTGTGTGGGGTGGGGTTCGCGTGTGGGGTATAGGGTGTGTGCCCCTTTTTTTCTGTTTTTTTGCGTTTGTTTTTTGGGTGTGGGGTAGGGTTTGGGGGGCCCTGTGTGTGTGTTTTTGTGTTTAATTTTTTTCCGGGGTTTTTTTTTATGTGTGTGTTTTTGTGTGTTTTTTTATGTGTGTGTTTTTGTGTGTGTTTTGGGGTTTTGGTGTTTTTGGTGTGCGTTTTTTCCTGGTGTGTTTTTGTGTTTTGTGTGTGTTGTTTTTGGGTGTTTTTGTGTGTTTTTTTTTTTGTGGAAATTGAAAAATTTTTGTTTTTTTTGTCTGCACATGTGGTTCGGGGCTGTGCCATTCTGTTTTTTTGGTTGTGTTTGTGTGGGCGTTTTTTTTTTTTTTTGTGATTGTGTTGAGTGGTTTTTTTGTGTGTGTTTTTTTGTGTGTTTGTGTTTTTGTTTATCTGTTCGTCTGGGGTTTATTTTTTGTGTGGGGGTTTTTTTTGGGGGTTTTGGGGGGGAAAAAACCCCCAAAAATAAAAAAACTTTTACTTTTCATTTACATGATTCTAAAGAATTTAAATTCCCATATATACATATAAACCCCAAAAAGGGGAAACCCGAATTTCCCTTTAAACCCCAATAAATGAAAATTTTAACCCTTACCATGTTGGTGCTCGGAGCGACTATAACGAGAAAATGAACCCCTTCTTGGGCCCCCCCTTTGGGCCATTTTACGGATGGCCAGTCACGAGCCTTTTCCTTGCCAATCCCCCGAAACTGAACACCTGAACACCAAAGACCTTCTCCTGCCCCGCTTTTACCAAGTGGGCATATTTTATTTGTCACATAATATTTTAATAATATACCCCTTAAAACAAATTTTTTTAAATACGAAAATGTATTCCTTTACAATATATGTATATTATGTATATATATATTTATTGGGGTGTGTGGTGTTTGGGTGTGTGTTTTGTGCTGTGTGTTTTCCCTTTTTTTTTTGTGTTTGTGTGCTTTCTGTTTTGGGTGTGTGTGTGTGTTTTTTGTTTTTTTTATGTGGGGTTTTAGTTGTTTTGTGTTTGTGTTTTTTTTTTATTGTGTTTGTTTTTATGTGTGTGTTTATGTGTTTTGGTGTGTTATGTTGTGTATTTTTTTGTTTTTTGTTTTGTGTTTGTTATTGTTTGTGTGATGTGTAATTTTTTGTGTGTGGGGCCGCAGTGTTTCTGGCATTTCGCATATCTTTTGTGTGTGTGTTTTTTGTTTTGGTGTTTTGTGTGTGTGTTTGTGTGTGTGTGTTTTGTGTGTGTTTTTTTTGTGTGTGTTTTTGTGTGTGTGTTTTTTTTTTTTGTTGTTTTGTGTTTTTTGTGTTGCTTTCAGAGAAAAATTTCCCCCGAAAATAATGAACTTTTACGTTCATTTACCCCGTTTGTAAAAAAATTTAAAAAATTTCCATATACCAAAAATGAACCCAAAAAAACCCGACTTTTTTCGGCAATCCCAAAAAATTTATTTTTTTAAACCCTTACCGGTTGGATGCTTGGAACGACTATAACAAACAATGCCCCCTTCTTAGTGGCCCCACCTTTTCCCCTTTTTTAGGGATGGCCACGCACGGCCTCTTCTTCCTTCCCAAATTAAAGGGAAATAAACCCCTAAAACCGTGAACCCTTCCCCTGTCCGAATTACAAGTCGAATGCTTATTTTTTCCATAAATCTTGCAAATAAAATCCCTTAGCGATTTTTTAAATACGATAGCGTCATTCGTTTCCCAATAGATTTTATAATTTTTAATATTATATAATATATATGTTTGTGTTTGTGTGTGTGTGTGTTTTTGTGTTTGTCTGTGTGTGTTTGTGTGTATTTTGTGGGGTTTTGTGTGTATTTGTTTTTTGTGTTTTATTGTGTCCTTCTTTTTGTTGTGTGTTCGTGTGGTCAAATGTGCGTGTTTTTCTGTGTAGGTTTTGTTTTTTGGTTCGTGTTCGTGTGTTTTCCCTTTTTGTGGGGTTGGGGTGTTTTTGGTGTGTTTGTGGTGGTGGGGGGGTGTGTTTGTGTGTGTGTATTCGTTTTGTGTGGTGTGCGTGTGTGTGTGTTCTTTGTTTTGGTGTGTTCGTGTTTGTGTGGGGTTTTCCGTGTGTGTGTGTGTTTGTGGGGTGTGTTTTTCGTTTTGTGCTGTTCGTGTGTGTGGGGTTGTTCGTGTGTGTGTGTGTTTTGGTTGTGTGTGTTCGTGTGTGCGTGTTTTCGTGGGGTGCGTGTGTGTTCGTGTGTGTGTGTGTGTGTGTGGGGGTTTTTCACGTGTGTGTATGTTTTGTGGGGTATTTTTTTCTTTTTTGTGTTTTTTATGCGTTTGTTTTTTGGGTGTGTTTTTTTTTTGTGTGTGTGCTTTTGTTTATTTATTTTGGTGGTTTTTTGTTTGGGTGTTTGTGTGTGTGTGTTTGGGGTTTGTGTGTTTGGGGTGGGGTGTTTTTGTGTGCGTTGTGTTTTTGTGTTGTGTGTGTTTTTGGGGTTTTTTTGTGGGGTTTTTGTTTTGGGGGTGTCCCCGGTTTGTGTGTATATGTGAAAAGGTATGTTTTTTGGGGGAAATTTGGGTTTGTGTTTGGGTTTTTTTGTTTTTGGAAAAAAGGGGCCCATTTTTTTTTGTGTATAGTATTTTTGGGTTTGTGTGGGGGCCCACATGGGGTTTTCTGCATATGCGCATATCTGTGTGTGTGTGTGTGTATTAAAAAGGGGAAATGCCATTATCGTATTTAAAATCGATAAGGGCAGATATTGGGGGCCCAAAAAAGCATGAAAACTTGTAATTCGGACAGAAAAGGGGTCCGGGTTCAGGTTTCAGTTTGTTCTTGGTCCAGGAAAAAGGGGGCTCGTGACGGGGCCCACCGTGGCTTTGACGGGGCCCCAAGGGTGGGGCCACTGGGTAGAATTCATTGTCCTGTTATAGTCGCTTTCGAGCATCCACCAGGGAAAGAGTTGATTAATTGGGTTTTTATTGGGATTGGGGAAATCGGGGTTTTCCTTTTGGATTGTGTGGTGTATAGAATTTAATGTTTACTTAGAATCAGGTAAATAAACGAAAAATTTAAATTATTTTGGGGGGGGGTTTTTATTTTCTGAAAGCTACACAAACAACACACCCCAAAACAAACAAACCACACACACAAACACACACACAAAAACACAAAAACAAAAACACACACAAAAAAATAAACACACACAAAAGAAAAAAAAACACAAAAAGCCCACACGCACAAAACACATAAACCAACCCCAACACATACACAAACAACACACAAACACCCCACACACAAACAATCAAATAAACCGAAAATACACACAAAAACAACACAATCACACGCACACAAAAAACACGGGCCACAAACCCACAGACACAAACCCCAGACACAAACACACAGCAAAAAAACAAAACCCCGACACAAACCCAAAACACACAAACACACACAAACCCAAAAACACACAAAAACACGCCAATACAAAAACCCACAAAAACTCACAAACACCACAAACCGCACAAAAACACAAAACACGGACACCCACAAACACACACAAACCCACAAGATAAATTTTGATAATTCAATTTGGGAAATTTTTTAGGGGCTTTTTAATTTTACCATCTGTGGGCCGGGGGAAATTTAAATTCCATTCCACCCGAATCCTTTTTCCCTAAGCACATAGGGACTGACAAAGGGGGGATAAGAGCTTATTTACAACTCAGTTATTTTCATCAAATGCATGTTTTTCTACTTCAAACAGATAAATTAGCCCGAATCTGGTAAACTGAGTCGGCTTTTTGATCAAAATTTTGGCCCAGTCAGCTAATTTAATTTTTCACTTCTAAAATTTACTGATACAAAAATTTGCTGGTCCCCCATTTCCCTTTGGGGTTTTTCACAAATTTTTCAGGAATGACAGGGGCCCCCCTCACAGTTAACCATAAAGCAGTTAAAAAGGGGAAAAAAAGCTGTAAAGGTCGCTCGGAAATTTCCCTCAATGCGAAAAGAGTACTTTAACCCATCCAACTAAAGGACAAACGAAAGAAAAAATTTTACTTGAGGGAAGTGTCCGTATTCCCAAAATAATAAGAAACTCTAGTCCCCCTGACATGATGTAAAGGGCAACAGTCCGGGGGTAAGGGTTTTAGCAGCAATAACAAGAAAGCCGGAAACTCGGAGCTTTGTTTGGAACCAAGAACCATTGATGGTGCCCCCAAGTTTTAGTTTTCCAGGCGGTTGGGCATCAAATGAAAATTTTATGGTAGAACTAGATTTTTCCCTTTTAAAAACAAAATTTTTCTAGGGCAACGTGGTCTGATGTCCCGACTTTCCCCCAACCCTGACATGTTTTCTTTTAAACTCGGGGGGTTTCCCTCAGCTTCCTCTGGATCCAAATTTTTTTGGGCCCAACCTCCTCTTAACCCCTGTGGGACCCTTTTTTCCCTTTTGGGTAAAATCCCGGGGGCGGAATCCAAGTATCTTCAAAAATCACAGCTTTATCAACAGTAGACGGGGGCCCCCTCAAAACCCTGCCAAAACCGGGGAAAAGCAATACTTTAGCTGGTCTAAAATTTATAAAGAATGTGAAATTTTCAAAGATTTCTCCCGTGTTTTTTGGGGCCCCCACCCATAAAATTGAAAATCCTTCCTAAAATTTTTAACAAACCCAAATTTTAAAACTTTTTCACTAGCTTTGGGTTTTAGCAGAGTGGAAGTCAAATCTGTAAACCCCTGGAGTTTTTTTCAAAACTATAAGAAGCTTTTTTTCCCTGGGTCAAACCTTAGTTATCTCATCAAAACTTGCATAAAAACTACGGGTTTTTCCCGGGCAAAGGCGCCTAACCTCACGGCATAGCTTTCCCTTTTTTAAAAGGGAAAAAATCCCCACTCTTTTTAAACCTTAAATTTCATATAAAAAATATCTTCACTAACAAAACATACAGGTAAGCTGGTCTCACAAAAACCCCATTGAATCTGGGGGGATTGGGGGGCATTATTCTGGTACGGATTTTTAAATTTTAAGTTCATGAAATGGGGCCCTACCTTGGATTTTTTTAACGCTCTCCTTTTTTCCTCTTTTTTTTTTTTCCCGTAATATTTTGGGCCTTTTTCTCACATGATGGGAAGAAACATCAAACCGAAGTCCCCTTTGGGGATCTGGTTTCCTCCCCCAGTGGGCTCAAAAACTGCCCCCATTAAAGAAAAAAAAAAAAAATAAAATTCAAAAATACATTTAAAATTTAAAAACAACACGGAAACCACTTTTTAAAAAATCTCATCTCCAGGCCCCCCAAAGGGCGTCAGGGGAGGGTGGCCTGTGCCTCCTGTGCCCGGCCGGGTTTCCCGGCCCCGTGGGCCCGGGCCCGTGCCCGGCCCTTTAGGCCCCCGTCTTGTGCCTGGCCTTTCCCCCCAAAAATACGGGGAATATGGTTTGGCAAACCCCGAAAACTACCAAACCTACTCACTTTTTCCCCTTGTGAAAAATAAGGGTTTTTATCAATTTGGGCCCCCGTTTCGGGGCTCGGGGTAAAACGAAACCCAATTCCCCCCTCGTCATTTCTACAATCCAAAAAAAATTACACATTCCAACCCCAAAAAATTTTTTGTCTTTTTCCCTTTTTTTTTACCCCCCCCTTTTCCCTTTATTTTCCCCTTTTTACTTTCCCTACTTTCAGGGGTAATCCCCGAAAAAAAAAATTAAAATTTTTTCTTTCCCTTTACCTGTTTAAGTAAAAATTAATTCTTAATTTCACAAAAAACCCAGACTTCTCCCTCCCAAACCCAATAACCCTAAATTTAAACACCCTTACCATGTTGGTGGTCGAGGCGACTAAAAAAAACAAAGAACCCATACTTTTGGCCCCCCTTCGCCATGGGCACGGATGGCCACGTCACCCCTTTTTCCCTTCCAATAAAAGAAACTGAAAAACCTGACCTACTGTCCCCCAAATTTCAAATCCATCTTGTTTGTCACACAATATCTTGCTAATATCTCCCATTAGGGGATCTTTTAAAAACGAAATTTTTATTCCTTTACAATAATTTTTGTCAGTAAGTTTTTTTTTTGTTTGTTTGTTTGTGTTTTTGTTTATTTTTTTTGTTTTTGTACGTTTTTGTGTGGTCTTCCTGTCCGAGTGTGTTTTTGTTCGTTTGTGTTCGTGTGTGTTTTTTGTGTGTTTTTGCGTGTGTGTGTGCGTATTTTTTTTTATGCGTTTTTTGTTTGTTGGGGTGTAAAGTTTGTGTGTGTTTTTTTTTTTTTGTTTTTTCCTTTTTTGTATGTGGTGTTTTTTTGTGTTGGTTTTGTTTGTAGGGGGTGTGTGTTTTTTTAATGGGGGGTTGGGGTTTGTATTTGGTGTTTTTTTTTTATGTTTGGGGTGGGGGTTTGTATGTGGTGTGTGTTTGTATTTGGTGTTTCTTTTATGTTTGGGGGTGTGCTTGGGAAAGTGGTGTGTTGCTATGTGGTGGGGTGGGGTTTTTATCTGGTGTCTGTTTTTTATCTGGTGTGTGTTTGTATTTGGGGGGTGTGTTTTTGTTTTGGGGTTTTGTTTTGTATTGGTGTTTTGTATGATGTGGGGTTTTGTATGTGGTGTTTTTGTAAGTGGTTGGTTTTTTTTATGTGGTGTGTGGGGTTTGGGATGTGGTTGTTTTGTATGTGGTCTGTGTTTGTATGTGGTGGGGTATTTGTATGTGGTTTTGTGTTTGTATGTGGGGGTGTGTTTGTATGTGGGGGGTGGTTTTTTTATGTGGTGTGGGGTTTTGTATTGTGTGTGTTTGTATTTTTGTGGTTTTTTATGGGGGTGTGCGTTTGTAGGGGGTGGCGTTTGTAAAATGGGTTTTTTTTTTTATGTGGTTTTGTTTTGTTTGTGTGTGTTTGTTTGTGGGTGGAAAATTTTTGGTTTTTTTTTTGTTTTGTGTTTGTGGTGTGTTTTGTGGGTGTGTTTATTGCTGTCTTGTGGTTTTGTTTATTTGTGTTTATTTTTTGTCCCTTTGTGTGTTTTTGTGTGGGTTTGTTTGTTTGGGGGTTTGTTTAGATTGTTTGTGTGGGAAATTTGGGTTTTTGTGTGTTTTGGTTTTTGTTTTTTTTGTTTTTGTGTTTGGGGTATGGTTTTTGTGTGTATTTCGTGTTAGTTTTTTTGTGTTTTTTGTGTTTTTTTTTTTGTCTTTGTGTGTGTGTTTTTTGTTTTGCTTTTTTGTGTGTGTGTGTGTGGGTTTTTCTTGTGTGTGTTTGTGGGGTTTTTGAGTGGGGGTGTGGTGTGTGTGTGTTTTGTGTTTGTGTTTGGTGTAATTTTTCTCTGTGTGTTTTTGTGTGTGGGGCATGACACAGGGGGTGTGAAACAAGATCCTCCATGTGACAATTTTTTGTCTATGTTTTCCACAACACTAAAACACCTACCATTTTTTCAGGCGAAGAGGTCGGGTTTTAGTCATTAAAATTTTAAAAAGACAATAAAAAATCGCAAGTATGATTGAAATAAAAGGGGCACACTGAAAAATTTTACCGAGAAAGCCAAAAAAACCCCGAAACGGTAAAAAAATATAAATGAAACCCAAATAAAACCAAACCCTTTTAAAAACTAGCAAAAGAAAACTAAAAAAAGAAAAAAAACAAAAAAAGTAAATGAAAGGGTAAAGTCCCCAAATTATTTTTTTTTGTGGGGACAGTAAAAAGAAAGCTGGAAATTAAATAAAATTTTACAGTAAAAGGCTCCCGGAACACAGGGGAAAAAACAAAACTTTAAAAAGGGGGAAAAAAAAATGGAAAACTTTAAATCAAAAAAACGGGTTAAACACGAAAATAACACCCAAGAAAAACAAAAAAGTAAAATTTAAAACCCGAAAAAAAACAGCCCCAAAAGATGTGGGGGCTAACATATCACACATCAAACCAAATTTTAAAAAATTAAAACATTAAAAAAAAGACAAAAAGAAAAGGGGGGAAACGGTGCAAAGAAAATGGCCCTTAAAAAACAAACAAACTTTTCCCCCATTTTCTAATGAACTGATAAACCAACCGGTTTTCTACAATCACTCCCACCGACTGTCCACCATATATATGGTTGTAGTGATTTGCAACGTCCATGGCTAGTGGTAGCGGGCGTGCCATGGTGTAGGGCTGCAGTACTGCCAACCTTATTCTTTAGGCTCGTTTGGGTGATTGTGTCCCCCAGTCTGACTCTTCATTTTCTAATATTTTAAAACCTGAAAACAGATACTGGGTAAGATTAAAAAAAAAAAAAAAAAAAGTCATGGATAAAACAATGAAATAAGCAAGGCAGCAGAGAATCATGAACAAATAAAACTGACTGAGAGAATTCTGATCATTTATACATTAATTTAGGCACCAGATTATCTTAATTCAGTTTGTATGTCTAAGCACTTGGCCACGTACTAAGAAATAACCAGGCGAAAATAAATCAGCATCCAAATCATACACCCACTCCTCAGTCACACGGCAAAAAAGACCCCCCGCAAGGAGGTGTTAAGCCTCTCAAGATAAGAGAAAAAGAGAGCCCCAGTACAATGTGCGGCCCCTTTTAAAGGTAGAGGGCGCGCACAGTCTCTATGAACGAGTTGTATTAAAGCTTCCCCGAAAACAATTAAATAAAGATAGTAAAAATAATTAGAAGATAAAACGATAACCAAAAAATTACGAAGTGATAAAGATGCTGGGAATTAAGTAAAATTGACAGTAAAGGACTACAGGAACACAGGAAAATACAAAGCAGTAAAAGGAGGAAAATAAATAGAATACTAACTTCAGAAAAAATAAAATGAGGACGAGATAAAAGATCAAAAGAATCAACACATGCACACATCACACAAGCTAAAAAAGGCAAACTGAACATAAAAAGGCAAACTGAACATAAAGTAAACTACAATCACTGGATTGTCAATACTCTCTTTAAAGTATATTCAGGTGGCGAGAGGCAGCCGCATTCACGGATCCCGATGAAAGTGTACGGGCTCCGTCACCGGCAACAGAGAGGGATGCAGCGGTTTGTTTCACTACATGTTCCCTCCCCTCCTGACTTCGATCTTCTCCTCTCCATCGTCAACGTTCGTCGAAGGCTTCTAACTCTCTCCGGCGGTCCCTCACGCTCGGTCCGGCCCATTCACTCCAGAACGTATCGGCAGGCACCAGACTGTAACAGGGGAACGCACAGAGACCACGAGAGGAGCGATCGGAGGCCGACCACCCACGACAGAGGGCAACGGGCGCCACTACAGGTCCCGAGAAGAGGGACGAGCGAGACACGACACCTGCCCTCTAATACCGACCATAACTGTGGCTGGACTAGAGCATAACGGCACCACCCTGCGAAAAGAGCTCAATTAGTACATAGACTTAGCTGTGAACACAATATGCATTCAAATGAAAAGATATCCAGTGCAATAAATATATCTAAAACCAGAATACAACCTAAATTTAAAAGAAACCCAAGTAAAACAAAACCAAGGAAGGATAAATGCAAAAAAAATAAAAATAAAAAAAGAAATAAAAAAAAGGGCCACACAAGGCCATAAGACAAACAATATTAAACAATAAACGAAAATACAAATAAAAATACATTACAGTAAGAAAATATGATGAGAAAGGATAAGATCAAGGTAATAGTTTTAAATAAAATATATATATATATATATATATATACAACAAACAAAACAGAACTATAAGATACAGAAATATTGTGCAGTTCAAAACTCAAAAGCAACAAAAGAGGAAGCAGGTCACTGCCCTTTCGAGACATCCTGTAAGATTATAGCTTGTTAGGTACACGGCAGCCAGAGAGTAACAGCACTTCAGCAAGATCGTCAGGAACGTCTGGATCAACTGTTGCCTCACCATCTCCCCTAGACTGTGGAAAATGCAGCTCATCACTGACGTCGAAGGGACGTAACTGATTGAGATCGAGCTTGCTTGCCTTCTGTGAAGGAGTAAGATCCCTAATGATCCTTGTCCAGGACCCAGTGACTTCATAATCCTTGCAGGGCCAAACCACTTTTCCTTCTCAACCATGCCATTAGCCTGTGGATGGAAAATCGTTGTATAACTGCTCTTGATGCTTAGCAACTCGCAGACTTTAGAAAAGAGGACATTCTTGAATTCTGTGCCATTGTCATTTTTGTAGTAACTTGGGTGGGCCAAACAAGGTCATAAAATGGCGAAGAAAATCTCAGTATGGATAGCACATACCTATTTCTTTCAGTAGTTGTATCAAGCTCAAAGAGATCAAGCGGAAGTGTTGCTGGAAAGCAAGAGCTGCACCTTTATGTCGTTGACAAGCTTGTTTGGAAAGTAAAACATGTCACATAACTTACAGTGAGTGCGTTAAGTCCCTTGGTGAGCTGCACTGAGGCTACAATAATGAGCGAGTCGAAGTGCCGCACTACGGAGGGCCTTTGGTACCACTAACTGATGAAGGACCCCATCTGGAAAATGGCACACATGGTAAAGTACATCACCTTTTATTTCAAACTCATCTAGGCAAAGCGGTAAACGACGCTTGGCAAGTTTTTCCTCTTCTAAGAGATAATTCCTTCCAAAGAGGATCTTCTAACTGCTGAAGTCTGAGTGTTTGAGGTTCAATATCTTGAAGCCAGATGGCTGCAATGGCTCTACTATGGGTCAAATGCTCTAACTCCCTCGACAACTGCCAATGCTTCTGCATCAATTGCTGGGTACCTTAGCTCAGCATCCTCATTGAATACTGGGGTGATGGAGGCATTATTACTGGTACGGATTTTCGTCATTTCAAGTTCATGAGTGAGTCGTACCTTGCATTTTTGTAACGCTCTCTTTTACCTCTTTTTTCCCTGTAGATATTTTGTCGTTTGCTCACATGATGGGACAGAGCATCACCTGAGAGTCCTTGGGTATCTGTCTGCCTCACCGGTGTCTCAAAATCTGCCATCACAAAAGAAAAAAAATATATATATATATAATAATTAAAAAAATAATAATTTAATATAACACTGAATCACACTTTGAACAAATCTCATCTCCAGGCCCCAAGGACGATCAGGGGAGGCAGGCCTGTGCCTGGCCTGTTCCTAGCCTGTGCCTGGCCTGTGCCTGGCCTGTGCCTGGTTTGAGCCTGGCTTGAGCCTAGCTTGTGCCAGGCTTCCGCGAAATATACGGTGAATATGGTTTGGCAAACCCAGAGACTACCAATCCTACTCACTACGCCCCTTGTGAATAATTAGGTTCTTATCAATGGGCCTCGTTTCGTCTCGGGCTAAATCGAAACCTAATTCACCCTCGTCTATTTACTACACTCCAAAAATATATACACAACATTCCACACACAAATTTATTGTACTTCCCTTTTTTTCCCACTTTCACAGATTTATAGTTTCCTTCTTTTCCAGTTCCACTTTCCCTGCTTTCAGCGATAAGTCCCCGAAAATAATTAACTTTTACGTTCATTTACCTGATTCTAAGTAAATATTAAATTATATATACACAAAAAATACCCAGACTTCTCCGTCAATCCCAATACCCTAATTAATCAACCCTTACCATGTGTGGATGGTCGTGAGCGACTAAACGAGACAATGAACCCATACTTAGTGGCCCCACCTTCGCCATGTCACGGATGGCCCCGTCACCAGCCTTCTTCCTTTCCAATTATAGCTGAACACCTGAACACCCAAGACCTACTGTCCGAATTACAAGTCGCATGCTTGTTTGTCACACAATATCTTGCTAATATCTCCCATTAGTGATCTTTTACATACGAAAATGTCATTCCTTTACAATATATGTGTGTTTGTCATTATGTTTGTGTGTGTTGTGTTTGTTTGTGTGTGTGTGTATGTGTTTGTGTTTGTGTGTGTGTTCGTGTTCGAATGTGTGTGTGTTCGCGTGTGCCTGTGTGTATGTGTTTGCGTATTTTTTATTTGTGTGTTTATGCGTTTGTGTTTGTGTTTGTGTGTGTGTGTGTTTGTAGTTGGTGTGTGTTTGTATGTGGTGTGTGTTTGTATGTGGTGTGTGTTTGTATGTGGTGTGTGTTTGTATGTGGTGTGTGTTTGTATGTGGTGTGTGTTTGTGCGTATTTGTCTGTGCGTGCGTGTGCTTGTTTGTGTGTATATGTGAGTTTCTTTGTCTTTGTGTGTGTTTGTGTGTGTGTTTGTGTTTTGTGTGTGTTTTTTGTGTGTGCGTTTGTTTGTGTTTGTGTGTTTGTGTGTTTGTGTGTGTGTTTTTGTGTGTGTGTTTTTGTGTTTGTGTGTTTTTGTGTGTGTGTTTTATGTGTATGTTTATTGTGTTGTTTTTGTCTTTTTGTGTGTGTGTTTGTATGTGGGGTGTGCTGGTGGTGTGCAAGTGACACAAGTTGCTCTGTGAAACGATCTATCCTGCCAGTTATGGGTGACAATTTGCGTCAAACTACAACTTGTTTTGCCAACAACATTCGCAGAATACCCTACCATTCTTCAGGCGAAGGAGGTCTGTCGAGTCGATTTAGCACCCACACTCAGTCTTAATGAGTTTTTACACGCCTGTGAAGCGGAATAATGCGACATAGTTCCTACTTGACGATGCAACAGCCAGCAACAACAGCTACTCGTCCTGAAAAAATATTTTATGGATACAGTGCAAGACACAAAACTAGCCCGCTGCTTGGAGGGCTGAAAACAGTTGTCTAAAAAACTCTGATTTGCATTATTGCACGCTAAAGAAGACTACTGGCAGCTTGTGGGAACGACTCGCATGACGCCACTGGATAACCTGTGTGGGTGAATCGAATCTAAGGGCATCCCGTTGGCCAGGGTCCCGCACTATTGACTTCCTTCCTCCTTTATTGCTAGTAAAGGGACAATAAGTCGGTCACCTGAAAATATCCCCTTGTGTACAGAAACTCGCCCCTATGAGGTCTGGTATGCATGAGAAAAGTACTTGGGGGTAAGTTCCATGTGTATCCACTTAATGTGCTCATTGTTTCGTAATAATTCACAAAACAAAACATCTGGAAAGACTATATAAAAAACCAGAAAAACAATAGAAATTACAACAAGGGCCCTATGCTTATTATAAAACTGCCGTGCAACACATAAAGCCATTTCAAAATGAAGTGGCTAAGCTTAAAGCCTTACACTAACTACTGAGAAAAAAATAGCTTCCTCGATGAATCCTGAGGTAAAAGCCTTTACATATTTTTTAAAATCTTCGTAAAACACGGCCGGCGTAAAGCAACTGAACAGTGCATCTCGAAGGAAAACGTAAAGAAAAACACCACAGAAAAAAAAAAAATACGGCAAAAGGCTAAGATTAAGCAAAATCACAGAAGAGTAAAAGCACAGAAAGAAGAAACCAGTCCCGAGGGGGGGGATAGTGAACTAAAAATATAAAATAGAAGTAAAACCAGTAAAAATGAAAATCGCAAGGTAATCACTAAAGAACAGTTTTGCTTATAATAAATAGGGATCACGTCCAGCTTCCTTTGTAAATAAAAAGTCAGGCCCGTCCAAGAAAGGCTGAGAAACCGTGGTTTTTTTCCTTTGTTTTGAGGAAGAGGGGATAGAAGGTCCGAGGACGCAAGAACTTATGTGGGTGGGTAGGAGGATGTGGTGGATTGGAGTGGAAATATGAGAAATTACCTGGTTGCACCAGGAAAGTAAGAAAGGAAAGTTACATTATGGAAAAAAAACAAGTGGTAGAAGACTGGGAACATCTGGAAATCTAGAAATGGAAGACTTGATATAATTTTCACTAGAATGACTAATTAGTAAAACTGAAAATGAGAAAAAAGCTTGTTGGCCGGCAACTTTATGCACGTCTGTCCATCTTGTTCTCGTTTCCTGGCTATCCATCCCCTCTACTTTTCTCTGTTCTTCTGTTTCTCCAATTTTCCTGTAGGCTCGGCAGACACCGCTCCTGAAATGACAAAGAAGGTGTTTTGCATAGAGACATCCGCAGTAGGAAATACTACATCCCATTCCCAGGAAGTAAATGAAATGGGAAAATGGGGAAATCACCTACCTTGACCTACATTACCTAAACCTACAATTACTTTTAAAAACCCCCATTAAAATATAATATGATTCGACCCATTATGCCCATGTAACTACTAAACCACTATCCCCTGAATAGATAAGAAACATAGTAGGGGGCAAACGCTTTCAATAATGTATCCCCGTCAGACCTACAGATGTCCTATAGGTGTGTGACCTACTTGTGTGCGTGGGAATAGGTTGAAAAAGCTATTCACTCGTGACCACCAGAGGGCCCCTCAAACTCCCTGTAAACACGATAGTAGAACTTTGGTTTTTCCTCTAACTTGAACTGATCACAGAAGCCAATACAAATTCCTAACTCCCCCTCAGTACGTAGCCCCTGCTACAGTTTTTACCAACATTATTATTACACCTTCTGAGAAAGCAACCCTGCTACGCGTTACCAGTATGGTATTATATACCTTAGCGAACTCAGCCTGCTACAGCGTTACCAAATGTTTTATATACCCTTCGAGACGCGCCTGCTACAGGCGTTACCAATATGTAATTGCATACCTTATAGAACGCCAGCCTGTTACGGCGTTACCAATAGGTTTATATTCCTTAGAGAACCAGCCTTCTACAGTCTTTCCAATATGTAGTACCACTTAGAGAACGCCCATCCTGCTCATGCGTTACAATAATGTATTACACCCTTAAAGAAACGAGCCTACTACATCCGTTAGCAATTACACAATACATTCCAGAGACCGCAGCCTGCTACAGGCTTTACCAATACGACATAATACATTCTAGGAAAAGCCAGCCTGCTACAAGGTGTTACAATATGTAGTCCACCCTTAAGAGAACACGGCCTGCCTTCAGTCCGTTACCAATATGCTTCACACCTTAGAGAACGCAGCCTGCTACAGGCATTACCAATACACAAATACCACTTCAGAAGAACGCAGCCTCTACAGGCGTTACCAATACACAATAACATTCCGAGAAATGCAACCCTGCCTACATGTTGTTTTTGCTTCAATATTTTCTGACACTGAGAAAACGCAGCCTGCTATAGTCGTTAACAATGACAATAATAACATTCTAGAGAATTAGCTGCTTCCATGCGTTACCAAAAGAACTCATAATACCGATTCTAAGGAACGCAGGCTTGCTACAGAACCCTACCAATGCCATAAATACACCCTAAACATGCAGCCTGCGTGGACGGCTTCAAATATGGGCCTAAACCCCTAATCGCCCCTTAACATGTCCAGGGATAGGAAAGGATATTGGATAGTAGATCTAGGAGGAGGGGAATAATGTGTTGAACGACTGAGCTACAGAAAGCAGTAGGCGGCGATCTCAGATCCCCCAAGGAAGTTCCTAGTTTCAACAACCACTTCTACCGCCCTAGACACGTGGCAACCCAAAAGGTTCAACGAGGGTCCTGCCTCACCCTGTGCTGGCACTACTCGGCAAGCACCTTGTGCGAGCGACGGGAGGACAACTCCTTAACCCTGGGCGGATATATACATCAAGCTCCCAGAGGGAAACGACAACCCTTAGAAGGCGCCGCCCCTAGAGGCGCCGACACCCACACTCACGCATTGCGGAGACGAAACGATAATGTCCACTCCAGCGAGTAAGCCGGGCGAGACCGCTCCACGACCGTACCAGATATCCCGTTCAAGCTGCACGGGCCTTGGTTCCCTTTGCCGCCACGGGGTATACTTAACCTGTGCTTCCCACGACCCACACCCACGCATGGTGAAGGTGGCCAGGCGGAGACAACTCCACGCCCATGGCAAGGTCCATTTTGAGCCGCCCAAGGTTCGTCCCCACCAAAGGAGAACCCTACTACACACCGCCCGCCCATCTGCGCTACTCATCAAGCCACAGAGTAGGAGGAAAGGGGTAAAGAAAAAGGATTGGACATAAGTAACTTTCCAATACAGTGAAAATACTCACCCAGTGAAATTCCTTTGCCGGAGCGTGAGCGGCCACTGTAAAACAAGAAAAAGTGGGGCCGTTTAAATAGAGGCACCCTGGAGGATGATATCACTTAACCCAGAATACTGTGATCAATAATAATTGCAAAAGTAGGAGATGCCTTAGAAATAAAAGCTGCCAAGGAATAGAAATGGACAACCCTTTTCAAGATTCAAGAGAAATCAATTTGTTTATCTAAGGGTAATACAGAAAAAAAAATATATATATATATAAAATAAATAAAAACACATAAAAAAAAATACAACAAATAAATGAAATAAAATAAACGTGAAAGTTAATGATGATTGGTTGCTTTAATAACAATTTCAATTTGTTATTTCATATTCGATATTACGGAATCTTCAACATTAAGTATCAGCTTGATTATAGAAAACCTGAATGATAAGTATATCTTTTAACTGAATTTGAACAATGTCTAAGTCAAGAAATAACACTGAGCTACAGCAAGCATTAGTTATAGATAATATTAATCTAATGTCTTGGAGGGTTATTTTGTGGGCAGCTGGCGGAAGCTGTACCAGGGGATAACAGCACATGGCTGCTGAGGACTGGTTGAGATATCAGTAAACACCATTATATACTTTGAAATGAGTTAGAAAAGATTGGCGTATATTAAAAAAATAAGCTGTTACAAATCGTTCTACATTAATAAACACCATTCCTAGGCACATACAGCTACACACACACAGCTACACACAAACACACACACACACACGAGCAAAAAAAAAAAAAAAAAAATAGTCAGCTCGTGTTCGATGGTTGTTACTCAGGTACCCACCAAAGGACATTGCAATATTCTAAATAGAATTTTGATTAATCAGTGATTTTCAACGTAAGTGATTCCGGCAATTTGTACAATCAAGTTTATATATCGCTTATGATACTTATGCTACATGAGCTTTTAAAATGACGATTGTTTTACTCACCATGCATGTGGCTTCAATCTAATACATTAGAAATGGGGGAAAATGCTGTTGGGAATACATTTCTAGTTTTACAAGGATAGTTATTTTTTTTATATCATTATTATCGTTATTACCAAAATAATAGCTTTTGGGAGGCGCCACTGACATGTACTAAGGGGGCCACCCCTATTTGCCGTGATATGATGCTGGATACCAGGAACTGTACCCAGGGGTGCCTGAGAATCCAACTGTTGTGGACTGAGGAAAAATAACGGGGAATTCGGCCACCGCTTCTAATTGTTCATTTTCAACTTACCCTGTAATTCGTCCACTATTGTCATGTCCAAGAGGTTCCTCTAAAGGCGGCATAACACCTGCTGGGGAGGACCGGTTTGAACTAGATTCCTGGCTTGCAGATGGTTGTGAATTGTGCGTATTCCTCCTTGTTCTAGGCCTATGAACTGATAGGCAGATCTAAAATCTACAAAAGAAACTATAATGTAGGGTCACAGGTTAGCAAA
>NW_023659923.1:0-20325 GCF_015228065.2 Penaeus monodon | reverse complement strand
AGGGGAAAGGGAAGGAAGAGGAGGAGGAGGGAAGGGGGGGGACGGAAAGATGGAAGTGGAAATAGGAGGAGGAGAAGAAGGAAGGGGAGTGAAAGGGACGGGAACAGAGAGATAGAAATGGAAGGAGGAGAAGACGAGGGGAAAGGGGGAACAGAGAGTTTGAAGTGGAAGGAGTGTAAGTGGCAGGTGCTGGTTTGTCTTGAAGGTGTATTGAGTTAAAGTTGTTGCTTCAAGTCTTATTTTTTCTGAGAGTAGGTAGCTGGCGTACAAAGGACGGGCAAGGCAGAGACGCCCAAGGAAGACGAGGTGTCCTGCCTGCCCCCGGTCTGGACTGCTCAGAAATTTCTATAAAACATAGTTTCGAAACATTTCATAATGGAAAAACATGAAAGAATTTGACTGAACACGAAGTCCGATACATATATATTTTATATAAATACACACACGCACACACACACACACACACGCACACTCATATATATTATTATATATATTATATATTATATATATAATATATATATATTATATATATAATATATATATATAATATATATATTATATGTATAATATATTATATAATATTATATATATATATATTATAAAATAAATGTATGTAAATATATATATATATATATATTTATATATATAATATATGATCACAGTTATATATAAATATATTTTACATATATAAATATATTTATATTTATATATACATTTATATTTATATATATATCATCTATATATACACAAAAAAATATTTATATATACACAAATACCCCTTATGTCCTTTAAAATTTTAAAATTATATATATAAAATATATAAAATATATATATTATATTTTATAGAATTATATATAAAAAATATATATATATTATAATATATAAAATATAAAATATTATATATATATGCATTATAAAATTATATATATATTAAAATTATATTTTATATATGGTGTGTGTGGTGTGTGTGTAGTGTGTGTGTGTGTGTCTGTGTGTGTTTTGTGTGCGTATGTGGTGTGTGTTTTTGTGTGTGTGTGTGTGTTTGTGGGGTATAGTAATACATATATATATAGAGAGAGAAAAGAGAGAGAGAGAGGAGAGAGGGGAAGATGAGAGAGGAGGAGAGAGGAGAGAGAGAGAGAGAGAGGGAGAGAGAGAATGACACGCATTTTATATATATTTTATATAAAATTTATTATATTATATATATTAAAATTTTATATATATAAAATAAATCCCTCTATACAAAATTTTTATGTATATATATAATATAAAATTATTTTAGATATATATATATAAACATTTTAATATATTATTATATATATTTTAAAATTAAAATTTTATATATATTTTTATACATATATATATATATATCATTTTATATATATACTATATATATATATTAAAATATATATATAATATATAATAGGAAATGTATATATCTATAAAATATATATATATATATATATTATATATATATATATATTATAATATATAATATATATCCCACAAAACACACACAAAAAAAACACACAATACATACATACATATAAAAAATTATATCTATAAAAATGAATTTTTACTATATATAATTTATATATAGTATGCATGTATTTTGGTGTGTTTTTGCGTTTTTTTATATATGTAATTTTAAAATATATGCATATTTTATATTATGTATAGATTATACGTATTTTAATATATATATATATATAATATATATATATATATTCATTATATATACATATGTTATACAATAATATTTATATATATATTATATAATATTTTATAATATATAAATATATATATACAACATTTCAAACATATATAAAAATATTTTAATATATAATATATATGTATTCGCCATATATATATATATATATATAATATAATATATTATAATATATATAAATATTATAAAATTTTTAAAAAAAAAATTACAACACACACCCCACACACATACACAATTTTTTATGTATATATATATTATATATATAAATATATATATAGATATATATAAAATTTTACTTTATAAATACATATGTATATAAAATGTGTGCGTGTGTTGTGTGTTGTGTCTGTGTTTTTTGTGTGTAATATAAATATATATATATATATATATATAATATATATATATTTTATATACTTTAAACCACACGCCCACGCATATAATATATTTTATATTTTATATATATATATATATATATATATATTATATATATATATATAAAAATATAAAATATATGTAAAAATAAAATTTTACATTTTACTTTTTCTAAAATAAAATATATATATAAAATTTTTAATATATATATATATTATATATTTTAAATTATATACAATATATATATATATTATATATATATGTATAAATATTTTATATATGTTATATAATTTTTTAATTTATATATATATATATATCATCATCACATCATCTTTAAAAGGGGTTTAAACGCCGACGGGGGCGAAAAAGGCCGCATCCCCCCTTTCCCGTTTCCCAGCCCCGAGGACCCCTCGAGGGAGTCCCCAGGAAAGGCAAAAGGCCCCATTTATTTCCGCAAAAGGGTCTCGTCGAGCGGGCCCAAGCCATGATCCCCTAGGATTTCCCACGGGTCTCCTCCCCCCGGGTTGTCTGAAAGAGGGAAAACCCTTGAGGCGGGGGTGTCCATAGGGGCGGCTAGGGGGCCCCATATAGAGGGGATTTGGGCGATCCCGGATTATGCAAGTAACGGCCCCATGCCAGTCCCACGGTGAAAACCCCCGGTTGGACACGGGGGGTCCTGCCAACTGTCCCCCCATAAATCCGGCGAAGGGATTTTACAAAAGGCGAAAAGGCGAAAACCCCAAAGGCACTGCATAGCTTTCCAGGTTTCGCTTCCATAGAGAAAAAACTGGAAGTATCAAGGCCTTAAAGACACGAAGTTTGGGCCCTTTTTATGGTACCGACATCTCCAAACGCTTTTGTTGACGATTTCCCAATGGCCCTGTTCCCAGCCCAAATTTCCGTCTACTGATTTTCCTGGTCTGAAAACCCCAAAGATATGGATACGAACCAAGGTATGTAAAACTTTCTGGGATTTCAAGGGCCCTCCCCGCAAGCAGGGGATCGACAAAACGGGTTCCCTAACAGGCCCCCAAAGCCGAATCTTGGTTTTGGCCCAGGGAGCCCTCTAGGCCAAAGGGGCTTCCCTCATTGTTAAAGGGCATCAAGAGCCGCCACAAGTGACTCCAAGGCCCTCAGATGGGATGGCAACATCGTCGGCAAAGCCCTGATCGAGCCCTTTAATATTGCCTAGTTTTGCCCCCGAAATGATTTTGGGGCTAGTAGCCTGCCCATTATCCAGTCCATCCCAAGTTTTTGAAAATTTTGGTGCAAGGACACACCCTTTGCCCCCCCCTAAATTAACGGGGAAAAAGTTCGATTTTCCCCCAAACCACCCTTTACAGAAACTTTCAGTAAAAAGTATAGAGGCTTGCATCAGGCCAATGATCGTGTGGGGAATTTCCCCTGACCCTCAGGATCCCCCATAGCGTTTCCCGATCCCGCCTTTTTTGAGGTCGATGAGGCTGCAAGCAACCCACGACCAAACTCAGGGACGGCTTTCCATAATTACTCGAAGCGCTATTTATACGGTCTTTTGTGGATTTGGCCAGGAGAAAAACCAAGACTGCCCCGGTTTTGGTGCCAATAGGGGGTTTGGGCCTTTTAGAAGAATGGAGCGAGAATTTTGCCGGTATGCGAGCAGTGTAATGCCAGGGAAAGTTGCTACAGTCCCACGACCCCTTTTTCCCCTTCCGAGGGGATGCCCAACGCCCCTCAGCAGGTCAGGGGGAAGGGCCAAGGTTCCCCCCCAGCCTTTAGAAACAGCGGGATTTTAAACAATGCCTGCAGTTTTCCCACTTTTCAGCTTGGGAAATCCCAGCCAAACCTCTGTTAGGGTAGGAGGTTTCTCGTGATGGGTGGGCCCGGGGCACAGGCACTGAGACATCGTTTTGCACCCAAGCAAAAGTGGAGGGCCCCACCTGGTAAAAATGTTCAAAATACTCGCCCAACGTTCCCCAAACCCCAACATAATATGAGATGCCCCCGTCCTTTCCCCTAAAGGGAGCAGTCATCTGTGGGGGGGCTTAGGGTTCAGTTTTTTTCAGGGTTTTGGTAGGCAGGGCGAAGGTTTTTCCCAAAGGGAAAGGCCTTCGACCTCCTCAGCAAGTTCCTGTTTGAACTGTTCCTTTTTCCCTTCTCAGCAAGGTCCGAGCCCTATGCACCAGGAAAACACGCAAGATTTGATTCCCATTCAGCCGAGCCTTGGGACACGTTCAGTGGCCTCTAATGACCCCAGGGAGATTTTTTCTGCCTTGTCCTTGGGAGTAGGGCCAAGGGGACCCCGAGCTGTTCGAGTGTTACGGTTGAAGGACTCCCACAGAGAAAACTGGATCCGTCAGGTTGGGGTTTTCTGGGGAATCGGTCGAGAGTGCCGGGGGCAAACCCCAGGGGCCCACACTCCTCCCCCCTTAGTCTGTCCAAGTGAAACACCTTGGGGGGCCACTGGAGGGCGGGGTTTTTGAATTTGGACCCGCAGGGTAGCCAAAGGCCTTTGGTCGGTGCCAAGAACTCAGCCTCGGAAAACCCCCTGCAGTTCGGGGAGGTTTCCCTCCATCGCGTGTGACAAGAAGGTGGTCGTCCCCTTTGGGCCCCACATTACCCAATGGGCTGTCCCAAAGGTCCAGGATGGGGGGGGTTTGGGAAAGCGCTGGTACCAGGAGCCAGAGATCCCATTTTCGGGACCTAGCAAAGCCCAGAGAAGGAGGCTTTCTCGCTGCGGGGATAGCTCCCGAGCCGGGGGGCCGACAGACATTTTCGTAGCCAGGTCGGCCACCCCGGGAAATACCGCTTTGAACCCCCCAGAACAATGGGGGATTTTCTCGCCGGGGGAAATCGTCTCCCCACAGACGAGTTTGGGTAGAACGCCTTTTTCACATCGGTTTTTGTACATGGGATACAGCAAAAAGAGACAAAAAAGCCAAAGCTGCTTCATCTCAATGCATGATACGCTATAAACCCCCGGTGAAACCCGATACCCGGCTAAAGTGACTGGGATGGCTATGGCTCCCACCCTGGAGTTGGTGACCATGGGCTGCGGCCCGCCCAGTAGTAGGTGTAACCACCCCACGTTTGTGCCGCTCCCGGGGTTTTTTCACCTCTGAGGGGGCCAAGCCACCTCAACTCCCAGTCGTTTAAATTTCCCCGCGATACAGAGGAAACCGCTATCCGCCGCAAAGACCGGATTTTCCCCAAGCGCCTCCCCCGGAAAGCACCCCTGGGGAAAAAACCCTCGGGGGTCGCTCCGGGTGAAACGCCCCCTCTGCCCCCCCCCGCCAAAACAGCCCCAGATAAAGGGGGTCGGCGGGGCGGGGGGAAACCCCCTACCCACCTGTGGGGGGGGTTCCCGAGGGCTTTCCCCCAAAAGCTCATGGTGGGGGCGCCTCCGGGGCGAGGGGGACGGGGAACCCCAACCCTGCACCCCGCCCTTTATATATAATATATTTTATTATATTATAAAATTTTATTTTAATTATAAAATATATATGCGTTACAAAAGAAAAACACACACACACACACACACACACACAAACACACACACACCACCCATATAAATAATATATATATATATTTTAATATATATTTTAAAATTTAAAATTAGAATATATATAATATATATATATATAATATATATAATAAAAAAACCCTCCCGACCATATATTGGGGTATATATATATAAAATAAAATATATATATATATATATAATTTTTATAATAGAAAAGTCGATAACATACATACTTATCATACTTATATATTATATATATATATATAATAATTTTAATTAAAATATATTATATAAAATTATGTGGGTGTGGGGGGTGTTGTGTGGGTTTGTTGTATGTATGTATAAAATATAATTTAAAATTGTATATAATAAATAATATATATATATATATATATATATTTTATATTTTAATATAACATAAAATATTTTATATATATATATTATTAATATATATATATTATATAATGTTATATGTATAATATATATATATATATAAGATAAATATTTTAAATATATATATATATATATATTTTATTATATTATATGTATTAAAATAAGTATATATATTACATACAGAAAATTGCCCCACACCCCAACACACAACACACCCCACACACACACACACACCACAAAACACACACATATATAATATATATTATAATTTTAATATATATATATAGAATGCATATATATTTTATAAATTAATATATATAGTTTATATATAAATATATTTTATATATAGATAGATAGATAGAAGATAGATAGATAGAAAAGATATAGGGATGAATAAATGAAAATATATATTATATATATATTATATAAAATTTTATATAAATAGATATTAATAAAATTACAATATATGGGGGGAAAAATAATAAAAATAAAATATAATATATAAATATAATTTTTAATTAAAAAAGCAACACACAAAATAACTAATTTTGGGGGTATATCCCTATAAAAACAAACAATAAGGGGGGGCCCAAAAGGGGGGAATACATAAACCACCACACACACACCCACACACCACAACAAAACACACATAGACACCACACACACCCACACACACACACACACACATATAAATATATATATAAAATTAAATTTTTAAAAAAAAGGGGGAAGAAACATAGATTTTATCTATATAGGTATATAAAATTATAATATATATTTAAAATAATATATTTTAATATATAAAATATATAATATTATTATTATATATATTTTGTATGTATATATTAATACATACATACATAAAAAATAAAATAAATATATATTATTTTAATATATCGTTAAAATTTATTATTAGTACGAAATTTATTGTATAATTATCAACATTACTATGATCATCATGACCCATCATCATCTTTTATTATCATCATTATTAATTATTGCAATTATTATGATCATTTTATCATTTTTAAATTGAAATTTATAGGCGATAGATTAATTGTAGGGAATTATACTTTTAAAAATAATAATAGTAATGAAAAACAGTTTGAAAAAAATACGATATTAAACCCAATATCAGTATCTTTATACTTGAGTGGGCCATTAAATTTATAATGGGATGTAAATATTTCTTTAAAATTTATACTACAAAATTAATGTAAAAAAAAAAAGACAAGAATAAGGGATAGAAAAAAACATTATGTTTTTATATTTTTATTTTTAAATTTATTCATTATTTTTTATTTTTATTGAAAAGTTATAAATTTTTTCAAATAATTTTTAACAATAAAAGTAATAATAAAAAATTAATAAAAAAAAAATAAATTAATAAAAATGATTATATTATAAAAATAGCAATATTGATAATATTTTTAATAATAATAAAAAACAATAATAATAAGGGATAAATTATTATTTTTATTATTACAAAAATAATAAGAAAAAATAATAACAATATCAACAACAACAATAAAAAACAACTACAATAATTATAAATAATTATTTTTTTTTTTTTAATTATTTTTGAAAATTATTTTGTTTTTAACAATATTTGTTATCATTTGGGTCATAATTAATAGAAGTTTATTTTCATCATTAATAACCATACGATTCCCCAAAAATTATGTTTGAAATTTTAAAGGATTATTTTCCCAAATTTCCCAACTTTTTCGACTTCTAGGTTTTCTTCTCCTTTTTTATTATAAAATGGACACATTTTTGTCATTCCCACTTTTTCCCTCATTATCATCTTTATTATCTTTTTTATTCCCATTATTGAATTATTATCCTAATTTTTCATTATCATTCCAATTATGCCCGCCATAATATATATATATATATATATATATATATATATATATATATATACTTTATTTTATATTATTATATTTTATTTTTTTTTTTTTTTTTTTTTTTTTTTTTTTTTTTTTTTTTTTTGCAAATTTATACTAGTAATAAAAAATTTATAAAAAACAATAATAAAAAGATTAAAGAAACGGGGATACATACAAAACATACATACAATATATAAACACAAAAAAAAACACATTTAAAGGGGACACAAAGATAAAAAGAAAAAACCAGCCACAGTAAAAAATAAAACAAAACCCGTCAGGGTTTTAAAGTTTCATTTTCTATGTGGCTTTTTTTCTTTTCATACATAATATATATAATACATATATAATAATATATATAAAAATTATATATATATAATATTAGATTATAAAATTGTGTGTGTGTGTGTTGTGGTGTGTGTTTGGGTGTGTGTGTGGGGTGTGTGTGGTGTGTATGGGGCATTTGTGTGTGGGGTGTACTATCTTCTATCTACCTTTTTTCCCTAAAACAAAACACACACGAAACACCCCCCACACACCCCACACGCACAAAACACACACACCCACACACACCACACCACACACAAACACACACAATATATTATATATATAATAATATAATAGGGTTTATGTGTGTGGGAGGGATGTATGTATGTATACACACAAACACATTTCATATAAAATAAAATATATAATATATATTAATTATATATATTTTATAATATATATAAATATATTACATAATATTATTTTAAAATATATATATTTTAACAAAATATTTTAATATTTTAAAATAATATATATTATATTTTATATATATAATGTATAATATATATATATTATATATATATATATTATTTTAATATATATATATATTATAAAATATATTTTGGGGTGTGTGTTTGTGTTTTGTGTGGGTTGGTGTGTAATAAAAATCTCTTTTTTGGTAAATATAATCCCCAAAGGACACCCCACACACAAGAAACAACCCACACACAATACCCACCCACACACCCACACACACACCACACAACACCCACACAAAACACACAAATAATATATATATATATATATAATATATACATATATACATAATGTAAGAGATAGATAGATAGATAGATGGGATAGAGAGAGGAGAGGGAGAGGGGGGAGGGAGAAGAGAGAAATAGAGTGAGGGGAAAAATAATAAAATAAAAAAAAAAAGGGGGATACATATATATGTGTAGGGTTATATTTTTATAAATGACATATATAGAAAAAACATACAAATACACCATACACACAAACTGAACACACAGAAACACACACAAATATAAATATATATATAATATATATATATATATAAAATATGTGTGTGTGTGTGTGTGTGTGTGTGTGTGTGTGTGTGTGTGTGTGTGGTGTAAATGTATGTAGGGATGTAATTTTATATGTTATATATATATCCAAAAATTATATAGTTTTAATATATTTTATAATATAATAATATATATATATTACTTGTTGTACATATTTTTAAAATTTTTACATGCTAGACACAAAAAATACTCTTTACACTTAGAATATGAAATAAATAAATATATATAATATATATAAAATAAAATATAAATATATATAATATATATGCTTTATATTATATGATATATAATGTGGGAAAAGATATATATCAATAAAAAATGATAATAATAATATATATTTTTAAAAAATTATATATATATATTATATATTTTATATACATATATATACATAAACAAAACTCATACTCACACATCGGTAAAAGGGTTGGGAAAAAACCTCTTCCCCGCCAAAAACCTGCAAACCTGTCTTAGCCCCGTAACCGCATCCTCACCCCGTCTCTCACATCCACCCAGTCTCTCACGCATCCTCCCCTTTCCCCCAACGCATCCTCACCCGTCTCTCAGCCCCCTTTCCCCCCGGCTCTAACACACCTCACCCCGTCCCCTCACGCTTTCCTAAACCCGTGTCTCACGCTTTCCTCCCCCCGCCCTCTCACCATCCTCACCCCGTCTGTCACGCATCCTCACCCCGTCTCTCCGCACCCTCACCCCGCCCCTCACGTATCATCCCCCCGTCCCTCCGCATCCTCCCCCCTTTCTTCCCCGCATCCTCACCCCCAATTCTCCATACCAGGTTTTCCCTGTAACTCTTTCAAATTTTCCCAAAACCCTTTCCAATCCTCGCCGTTACCGCTTTTCCCTTTTGCCCTTTTCCTACGGGGACCCCCACTGCCTTTCGGCCCCTACACAAAACACAGCCCCATACACAAATGCTTTGTCCCGAACACTGTTACGTTCAGAGTTTTACACACGGGGAATGAAAACTTTAAAGGGGTTCATGATATGCAGTCAGTGAAAGCTTGTTTTTGTCGTGGCATTTTAGCACTTAATTTGGTTTTTTTTTTTCACTCGTTTGTTCTTGTGTTTTGTTTATGTCACCTTTTTTTTATTGTTTTTTAATGGGGGTTTGTCAGCGGGAAAAATTTTCAGTTTCAAAAGGAAAACTGTTTTATTTAATTTTTTATTTCCACGTTTTTTTACTTTTCAGGCAACCCCAAGGTTTACAATATTTTTTTTTTGTTGGGCGTTCCATTACCCGGGGCTTGCATCCTTTTTTTAAAAAAACGCGTTTTTTTTATGCAGCTGGTTACCTCCCATATTTTAGTTTGTCTTTTTTACTTTTAATTTATTATGTATTTACACTTCACAAGAGACTTTTTGATTTACTTTTTCTTTTATTTTTTTTCTTAAAAGTAGAGTTTGGGGCGTTTCACCTTTTTATTTTTTTTGTTATTTTTTTAGCTGTAATTTTTATTTTATGTAATTTGCTGTTTTTTTATTTACTGAGGGGTTTTTTCTTAATTCTTTTTTTTTTTGTTTAAATTTTTAAATTTTTTTCCAAGTCTATTATTTATCTCGAGTTTAAACCGAAACAAAAAAAATGTATGTCCCCGGGTGGGGGTTTAAACCCGCAAATTTCCCAAAAAAAGAGTGTCAGCCCGGGGCCTTTTGGGGTGGTCACTACCCCTTTCCCGGGGAAATCTCTTGGATTTCCCCAGCCGGTGGAAAAAATTTTCAAAGATGGTAAATGAGCCCCCCCTCTTGGTTTTTTTTGCCCCAGTTAGGAGCTGGGGACGTATGTTATTTTTGCTCTCATAAATGGCAAGGGCTATTCTGATTAGGGTTTACCTGCTTTAAATATATATCCTTTTTTATATTATTGTTCTTTCTATCTATCTCATGAATATTATCTTTTTTGGGTGTTTGCACGTGTATGTTTTTTTTTTCTACCCCCAAAACAAAGCCCTTACACCGGCACCCAACCCAAAGATTTGTAGGGGAAAATAGCGCATTTTGGGAGGGACCGAACCGGGGGGCCCAGTTCTGGCTCCCAAGCCTTTGGCTCACAGAAAAAATTACAATACACACACATAATATGTGTGTGTGTGTTTGTCTGTGGTGTATTTTTTGTATAAATATTGTATCATATATTATATTATATGTTTATGTTGACACACAAACTTATAGGGATGTTTTGTGTAAAAAAGTATATATTTTATATATATATATAAATATATATATGTGTGGTGTGTGTGTGTGTGTGGGGTGTGTGGGATGTAAAATATATAATGTATATTTATTTTATTTATATACATACTTTGAAACCGACATACACACACCCGTTCCACCCTTTCCCGTCCTCCTCCTCCTTCTTCCCCTTTTTGTTCCCGTTCCCCCAATTTTCCTTCTCCTTTCCCTTTCCCCTTTATCACCACGCCCCCCCCCCCTTTTTCCCCATCGTTCTTTTTTTCCCTTTTATCTCACCCTCCCTCCCCTCCCCTACTCCTCCTTTTACTCTTTCCCCCTTCCCCCTTCCTTTCCCCCCCTTCCACTTTTATCTTCCTGTTCCCCCCTTGTCCCCCTCCTTCTTCCCTTAACTCTCAGTTTAACCCCCTTCCCCTTTCTGAGATTTAAGTGAAAGGAGGAGTAAGAAGAAGAGGAAAAGGGAAGGGGGGGGAAAAGGGAGAAAGAAGGGAAAGGGAAAGGGGAGTAGTGATTTGTATAATTGAAAATGTAGAATATTTTTAATAACATTATAATATATACTTTATAATATAATATATTAATATATTTATATGAAAAGCTTTAAATGTTAAAAAATGGAGACCAGGGAAATGGGTTTATGTTGTATCCATGGTTCTGGAACTGGGTTCTCCAAACTGGGCTTTCCCCCGTCATTTTCTCGAGTCACTTTTTCCAGGGGGCGGCGACTTTCTCCTTAAAAAAACCCTTCCTGCCCGTTTTCAATTCCCATGGGGGTGCGTATTTGTGGTGATGTACACCCTCACACTTCCATATGGTACATTTTTTACAAATTTTTTTCCCGGAATTTCTTGGTATTATTATATCTTGGGCCCGGGCTCTAAAAGAGACTGTGATTGGTTTTAAAAATTTAAATTTTACAAATATAACAACTGGAAAGGAAAACCCATTTAAAGGGAAAAGGGTATAAAAATATTGAATATTTAAGTTATAAAAAAACAAGAACATAGAAATTTTTTTTTGCCCAAAAGGGGTTTCCCCTGAAAAAAAATACAATTTGCAAAAGAAAAACTGATTTTTATTTTTGAAATAAAAAAAAATGTTTTCCATGCCTGATTTTCCGAAACCCCAGAGGTTTTATTGGTGTCTGGGGTGCGGAAGATACACACACACCCCAACACAAACAGGGCACACCCAAAACACACACATATATATATATATATATATATATATATATTATATATAAAAGATATCCCTACTATATGTACTTTAATTTTTAAATTAATAAAAAATATACATACAATAATACATAATCCAAACGTTATATTAAATGAAGTTTCATTTTGGGAAATTTTTTCTCTATTTTTAGGTTTCCTTTGTCTTTCAGAGCTCAGGTTCTATTCGTCAATTTTTATACATTTTATAATGGAAAAAATATTTTTAATAGTCCAAAAAAGTCATTTTCAAGCGAGTTTTAAGGAGTTTTACAGTGTTTTTGATCTCCCCTTTTGTTAAAAAACAAACCCAAATCTTTTTTAAGGGGCAGATGCTTGTTTAGGAATCTTTTTAGGCACTTATTGTGGTTTAAAGGGTTTTTACTTCTCTCTCGGGATTTTCGTGTAAATACACAAACAAAAAACATACAACATAATTAATTTTTATAATTTTATATATAATATATTGTATAAATTTTACATGTATATTATTTTTTATGATTGTTATATTGATTGTATATATGTGGGAATATTTTTGATTTTTCTATCTGTGTATCAATTACGTATATGTTTAAAATACAAAAATACATACAAACACCCCAAAAAAGGGGAAAAAAAGGGATTACATGAGGTTAATGTTATCATAGATTCCAAAATTTTTTGGGGGGCACCTTCATGTTTATATTAAAATATATATATTAAAAATATATAATATTATTATATATATATATACAAAAGATTGATTTCATAGAGAGAAATGGAAAAAATATACATTTAAAAAAGTTAATATAAACCCAAAAAAAAAAAAATATAAAATTTAAAATATAGGATATCTGTGTATGTGTACAGGAAATTTATAGAGGGCAAATAAAAGGCCTTTAAAAAACTATGTAAGTGCCCATTAAGATTACTAAACCCAAACATTTATGTCTTTAAAAAAAAATTGTTTGTTTTTTACGAAAGGGAAAAGGTTTTCCCACGAAGCCCCAAACTCCCCGGGAAAATTTCCCAATTTAAAAAGTAAACGTACGATTTTTTTTGCAAAATTACACAGTAATGGTAAGCCTTAGGGGAAAATTTACAATCTATATTTTATTTCCCCTTGAAAAGAAATATTTGGACTATTAGAATATTTTCTATTATCAATGTACAACCCAAATTTAGGGAAAGGAAAACCCCGTATGCCGACCCACCCCTGAAAGGCAAGGGGAAAACCCCAAAAGAAGAATAAATTCAGCAATGAACTTCAACCCTATAACGAATTGGTATATCTATATATATTATATATATATTAAAGGGATTTTTTTATAAATTTAAAAAAGTACAAAAGATAGTATAACATTATATATATATGTAACCCGTCCACAAACACACTTTCAAACCCCCCAGGTCGGGAGAATCAGTATTTTTTTCTTATCACAACCCAAAAAAAATCAGTTGGTTTCTTTTGCAAATTGTATTGTTCTCAGAGGAACCTGTTGCAGAATTTTTTTTTTTTTTGGATTTATAAAATTTTAATATTCATAACATTTGTTATTTATTTTCCCTTAAAACGGATTTCTTTCGTGTTTTTAGAAAATTTTTGAAACTTAAACCGACACCCGTCATCATTTTGAGGGCCCACCCCCGGCCCTTCATGGAATTTCTAATAATAACAAAGTATAGCCAGAAAAAACGTAAAAAAGGGACCCTAGGGGAAAAGTGACGAAGGCACACCCACCCCACACATATATTTATATATATGCACAAAACACACCACACATACACACAGGGGGCACACACACACACATATATATATGTGTGTGTGTATGGATATATATCCCTTCGTATATATTTGTATGTATATATATATAAATAGAATATGTAGAACTGTATAATATGGGAAATAGAATTTTATGATGTATATATGGTACATTTAAATATATGTATATGTAGTATATATACAAAAAAAATATAACATATGTGTATGTCTTCCCCTTTCCCCGTTTTTTCCTCCTCCTGTTTCACTCTTTCCTTCTCCCCCTCCTCCTACTTTTCCCTTCTATGTTCACGCCTCCCTTTCCCCTTCTTCCACTTTTATTTCCCCTTTCCCCCTTCTTCCACTCCTTAATTTCCTTTCCCTTTTTCTTCATCTTCCCGTTTCCCCCCTTCACGTTTTTCCCTTTGGGTTTAAGGGGGAAAACAAGGGGTTTGATTAAAATAGCGTTTGGTAGGTTAAAGGGAAATTTGGTTTGGTTACGGTTAAAAAAAACTTTTGGGTTTAAAAATATAGCCGACAAAAAAAACATACTCACGAACGCACAGAGGGCACACACATACCTACAACAAATACATATATACAAAGTTTTTATTTGTATAATTTAACCTATATTGAAAATATTAAGAATATATACCAAAACCCTAGTACACACACACTTTCACACAATACCCCTTACACACCTACAAAACACAAATTTCACACAATAAAACCCTTATACCCACATACATACACATATACATACATTTAAAAAAACATTGGAAATTACATATTTTTGCCATATATATATTATATATATATATTATATATATATATTTTATATATGTAGGTGTAAGAGCCGGGAAAGATGGGCCCTACAAGGGGTATGGTAGGTGGCGAGCTTTTGGTGTAAGGTAGACAAAACCAAAATGTTGACTCCCTTTTTTTATTTTTATGATGGGGTACGGTGCCCGAGGGCGAGGTGTTTCTCCTTTGGGTCCCCCCAGGGAGTCTGCCTGTCATCTTTCCCAAATGGTCTAAAAATGGGATAGATCACGCTTTAAAATATGACAATCCTGGTGATGAAATTGGGTTACAAAAAATGCATAGCTCTGTGGAAGGGAAGACAATACAAAATTGGGGAAAGTTAGTGTTTGGCAACGAGGGGGACCCAATAAAACAGGTAAAGCAAGGACATACTTATAGTAGTGTGTGTGTGGGAAATAGGGTTGTGACAAAATAAGATTATAAAAGTCATGTAAAAAATAAAAAGAGATAAATAGAATAAAAAATTTGGGATACATATTTTTATTAACATCACATACATAAAGTTGGGTTTCAGTAGGATGTATATAACCCTATATGTAAAGGGATGGATATATTTTTACATAAAAATGAGGTATTTTATAATTTTACATATATGTAGGTATGTTTTATATAAATATATTTAGGTATGTATTATTTACATATATTTCTGGTATATTTTAAAATATATATATATATATTTTATATAATATATATATATATTAGGTTAAAGGGAGGTTAAAATTAGGTTAAATTTAGTTTAGGTTTGGTTTTGGACACATTTCAAATACAATATACAAAAAATTTTTTATTTATAAAGAACATAAAATAAAGCATAGTATTATATAAAAAAATCCCCCACCCCACTAACACAAAATACACCCCCACCCCCACACAAAAAAAATATAGTGTGTGTGTGTGTGTGTGTGTACATATATAATTTTATTATTATAATTAAAAATATATATTAATATAATAATTAAAATATGAATATAAAATAAGAGATACATAGAGGTGTAATAAAACATTTATTTGCGGTCAGTTTTGTGTACCGCCTGATTAAACCCCCCCCGGTCATTTCCCTATGCCATTCTTCTCCCCGATGAGATGAAGGACGGCGTCCCCCCTCGCTCCCAAGGGGGGGGTTACACCTTTGAAAAACCCCCCTGGCGCCCAAAAAAACCCCCCTTCTTATCCACAGGGGAGAGGATGCCGGTCGCGGGAGGATGCTGCATTCAATAGAAAAAACGTTTTTATTTATTTATATTTTTTTTAGTTGTTTTCATCAAAAAATTTTAAACTTGTTTTAAAAAAGAACCCTTTCTCAAAAAAAAATAGATTTTCAAAAAAAAAAAAAAAAAAAAAAAAAAACGCATTTGAACTTCATTTGAATATTTCACATTTAAAAACACACAGGGAGAGTCAGTTGGGTTCGAGTCAGTGAAGTACAGATCTTAATGGTTAAAAAACAGAGAGAGCAATGGGGGGTCTTTTTGTCTACTTGCCTACTACACACACCCCACACACACACAAACACACAAATTACTATCTATCTATCTATATATATATATATAATATATATTTTTTATATTTTATATTGTTTTATATATTTTATATATACATAAATATACAAAATTTTTATATATACAAAATTTTGTATATAGATATATGTTTATATACAAATATATGAAAGATATATATATATATTATAAAATATATAATGTAATGAATATACAAAAAATACATATATATATATATATATGTATGTGTTTTTGGTTGGTTTGTGTGTAAAAACTATGTCTAATAATCTATTCTTTTATTCATACACCCACATCACACCCCCACTTCCTCCTCTTCCCCTTCCTCCTCCTCCCTAAAATTCCACTTCTATCTTTTCGTTCTCCCCCCTTACTCCTCTTCCTCCTACCAACATCTATCTCTCAGTTCTCCCTTTCCCTTTCCCCCCTTCCCCCTCTTCAACTTTTTTCTTTTCGTTCCCCTTTTCTCCCTCCCCTTCTTTCTCACCCTTTTCCCTTTTATCTCCCGTTCCCCCTTTTTCATACCCCCACCCATTTTAAAAGGATAAAATACGTAATATATTGTTTTATTACATTTTTTATATATAAAACTTTTATAATTTTTTATGATAAATAAATACACACATTCACACACCACACCAAAAACACACACACACGCACCCAACAAAAACACAAAACAACATAAAACACCCCACACACACACACACCAACACCCCACACACACACCCCACACACACCCAATAAGTATAATAATAATATAATAATATATAAATATGAGGGGAAAGGAGAGAGAAAAAGAGAGACAAAAGAGGGGAGATGAAAATGAAATAGGAAAAAATATAGGGTACAGGGTATATGCGTATAATTTTAATATATATATATATAAAATTAAAAATATTATATTTTATATATATATATAAATATATAATCCAAAAAGCCCAAAATATAATAAAAGTAAAAAACCCCTATATTTTATATATATTATATTATTATATATATATTAATATATATATATTATATAATAGTTTATATATGTTTTATATATATCTCATATTATTTTTATTGTTATTATTATTATTGTTTTTATTATTATTTTTTACATTATTTTATTTTTAAAATTATTAATTTAATTATTAGGGTTTTTTTGGGCCAAAAAATAATTAAACTGTAATAATAACAATAATAATAATAATAAGTAAATTTTAATAATACGAAATTTTAAATATTGTTTTTAATTAAATTTTTGTTAATTTTTATCATTATTAAATTTTTTTTACCCGGTAGGTAAATTTTAAAAATAATTATCATAAAAAGTAATAATTACCCGTAAAAAAGATATTTATAACAAAAAAAGGAAAAAAATAATGATTATAAAAAAAGGTTTTTATTTTTATTAATATTATTTTTGTAGTTTATTAGTATAGAGTTTAAAAAAATTATTATAACTGCAATTTAAATTTCCCAAAAATGATGATAATTATTGCCCAAAAATGATGATAAAATTGCAATAATGTGTAATGATTTTGGGTAATGTGAAATGGGTGATGATAAAAAGATAATAATGATGAAATAAAGATAAAATGATCATAATAACAGGGAAATTTTGTCCTATATAATTTAAAAAAAAGGGAAAAAAAAAAAAATCCCAAAAATCGAAAAAGCGGGAAAATCTAGCGAAAAATAGCCTTTTTAGGGGTACACCCAAAATGACGTTTTTCCATTCATTTGATGATTCTGGCAAAATTTTTAGGGTAAAAATGAAAAATAATTTTCCTGAATTTTATTAATCATGACAATAAGATAATAAAAGTGAGAATAAAGAGAATTTGGATAACATTTTATGATTATTAAAATTATTTTCTATTATCATTTTTATTTTTCCCTTATTACATTTTTATCATTTATTTATTATTATTTTATTATTTATTTTATTATTTATTTATTATTATTTTTTTACTTTAATTATTAGTATTATTGCCAAAAAAATATATTTTAACTGTTAAAAAATAACAATTTAAAAATAATTATAAGTATAATTATAATAATTCGAATTGTTATAATTTTGTTTTTAATATCTTTATTGTTTTTATTATCTTTTTTTATTTTTACTGGTGTGAAAATTTGTAAAAAAATTTAAATATAACAGTAAATTCAGAAAATAACGTTATTTATATCAAAATAAGATATAAATAAGATTTAAAAAACTTATTATTTTATTAATTATTTTTTAACTATTATTATTGTGTTTTTTATTAGTATAGTGAAAAAAATTATATTAAAACGCAAAAATTTGCAAAATAATGAAAATTTATGCAAAATGATGATAATAATGGAATAAGATGATAATGATGATGATAATGATGATAATGATGTTTGGATAACATAATAATGAAAAATGAAATAAAAAAAAGGGGTTTTTTTAAAAAAAAAAAAAAAAAAATCCCAAAGCGAAAAAGGGGGCAAAAATCTACGAAAGTAGCCAAAAAATGACGTTTTTTTCCATTCATTTATTTTTCTGGAAATTTTGGGGAAAAATAATGATAATAATTACCTGAATTTATTAATCTAAAAAAAGATGAAAAAAAGTGGAATAAGAGAATTTGGAAACTTTTTGATGATTATTAAATTTTAACTTTTACATTATTTTACTTATTTTTTTTATTGTCTTTATTATCATTATTATAATTATTATTTTTTATTATATTTATTATTTTTATATTATTATTTATTATTAGTATTATTCCCAAAAAATATATAAACTGTAATAATAAAAATTAATAAAAATAAATAATAATAAAAATTTTTGAATGTTATATCATTATTTTATTATTATCATTATTTTTTTTTTAGGGGTTTTAGTATAATTGTAAAAAATAATTATATAACAGTAATAATACGTAAAACGATTTTGATTAAATAAAAATTAAAAATGTTATAAAAATTTTTTATTTTATATTTTTTTACTATTTTTATTTATTTATTGTATAGGTAAAAAATATATATTATAACTGCAAATTTTTCCAATAATAATGTAATTATTGCAATAAGAATAATAATTCAAAATGATGATAATGAATGAAATAGAAAATGTGATGATAACGATAAAAATGATGAAATGATGATTAAAAATGGGATAATAACGGTTTGGTCCTATATAATAAAAAAAAAGGTAAAAAAAAAAAAAAACCCCAAAAGGAAAATGGAAAAATCTACAAATATAGCCTTTGAGAGTAGACTAAAAAGATTTTTTTTCCATTCTTTTGATATTTTCTGGAAATTATTAGGGTAATAATGATAAAAAATTCCTAAATTTCATCAATCATGACAATAATGATTAAAGTGAGAAAAAGAGAATTTGGAAACTTTAAATTTTTTAAATTTTTATTACATTATCATTATTATTATCTTTAAATATCATTATTTCATTATTATTTTTATCATTTTATTTTTTATTATTATTATGATTGTTATTATTATTATTTTTATTATTATTTATTATTATATTATTTTTTAATTATTGTTATTATTTTCCAAAAAATATTTTAACGTAATAATAACAAAAATAATAATAATAAGAAAAAAAAGA
>NW_023659922.1:5000-7500 GCF_015228065.2 Penaeus monodon | reverse complement strand
AACAATCAAAAAATGGAAGACAACCCGCCGCTATCCACCAACCCGTATGGGAACTATACGGTGGTTGACCACTGCAGCCAAGGAGATCCTCCACATGGTGCATGAGCATTGGTATCAGTTCCCCCCCATGAACCCTCTCTGGTACAGTCTGGTTGGATTCTGGATTGTGGTTATGGGATCCCTCTCCCTGGCTGGAAACTTCGTCGTCATCTGGGTCTTCATGAACACCAAATCCCTTCGAACGCCTGCTAACCTACTGGTCGTCAACCTGGCTATATCCGACTTCCTGATGATGTTCACGATGTTTCCACCTACGGTCGTTTCGTGCTATTGGCAAACTGGACACTGGGAGCTCTCTTCTGTGAGATCTACGGATTTCTGGGCTCTCTGTTCGGATGGGATTTCCATCTGGACCATGGTGTGGATTACCGCTGATCGCTATAACGTCATTGTGAAGGGAGTGTCTGCTGAACCACTGACGTCAGGTGGATCAATGTTAAGGATTGCGGGTACCTGGATCGCCTCTATTGCCTGGGGTCTTCCTCCTTCTTTGGCTGGAACCGTTACGTTCCTGAGGGCAACTTGACTGCTTGTGGGACTGACTATCTGACAGAAACTCAACTTTCAAAGAGCTACTTGTACGTTTATTCCATATGGGTGTATCTCTTACCTCTAGCATACATCATCTATAGCTATACTTTCATTGTCAAGGCCGTGGCTGCCCACGAGAAGGCCCTGCGGAACAAGCAAAGAAGATGGGAGTCAAGTCTCTTAGGAATGAGGAAAATCAGAAGACCTCAGCTGAATGCCGCCTGGCCAAAGTTGCTCTCATGACCGTTTTCCTTGTGGTTCATGGCCTGGACTCCCTACTTCATCATCAATTGGGGAGGAATGTTCAACAAACCCATTGTCACTCCTCTTTTCTCCATCTGGGGGTCCGTCTTCGCCAAGGCCAACGCCGTCTACAACCCCATCGTGTACGCCATCAGCCATCCCAAGTTACCGCGCTGCACTTGAGAAGAAGTTCCCATGCCTTGCTTGCACCGGCGAAGGAGACAATGTTTCTGATGTTGGTTCTGTTTCCACGGTCGAAACCTCCGAGAAAGCAGAATCTGCTTGAGATAGAGGGACACGTGATGTTCATGGTTTAGAATTTTGGAAAAATGCATGTCAGGTAACTCTTTATCCTCTTACCCTTGTATTCGATGAACCAGCTTGAAAATACACCCCAGCAAAGTTCTCTATTTCAGTACCCTTTTTTTCATCGACTTCCATACTGCACTATATATGACGCTAAAAACACGAAAAAACATTAAAAACTCTTAACATCGTACAACACCATACACTGATGTCTCTATGAAAGGTTTGGTCCGGGTTTTTTGGCCACAACCAAGAACACATGCATATATGTTTATATCTGTATGTCATGTTTATAAACACACAACACACACACACACACACCACACACATATATACACACACACACATACACACACCACACACACACACATATATAAAATAAAATATATATATATATATATATAGATATATATTATATATATATATATATATATATTTTATATATATATATATAAAATTCTGCTTGTGTTTCAAATCATATTCCATGTGACTGTGAAGTTGAAGTCGATTCATTTTGACGTGAAATGGGCTGATGATTGACAATATAGGGATGAAGAATTACACACATACACACACGCATCATACAGTAGATCTATTCAGATCCTATTGAAAATCTATTATTATCATGATCAAAATAATTTTCACTTTGTTATTATAATAACCATTATTATTTTCATTATCATTATATTTTTTTATTATTATTATTATATTATTATCTTTATTTTTTATTATTATTATTTTATTATTATTATTTTATTATTATTATCATTATTATCATAATAATTATTATTATTATTATTATTTATTATTATTATTATCATAATAATAATAATCATTATTATTATCATTATTATTATCAGTGTTATTATTTCATTATTGTTCTTATTATTATTGTTTTTGTTGTTATCATTATTATTATCATTGCTGTTGTGTTTTTTATTATTATCATCATTATTACTATCATTCTAATTCTATTATTATTATTATTATTATTATTTTTTATCATTATTATTATTATTATTATTATTATTATTATTATTTATTATTATTATTATTATTTTTATTATTATTATTATTATTATTATCACTGTTACTGTATCATACTTCTGCTTGTGCTTTCCACGTTACGCTTTAATCATCAATATAAATGCGCGAGGCAAGTACACTGCCTTGAAGTAGTTAGAATGTCAGTTTATACACCTTTATTATTTACATGACTGTCCCGAGGGCGCGGTTATGAAGCGAGATAGGAGGAGAATGGGAAAGGAAGAGGTTGAAGAAAGGGGGATAGGGAGAAGGTGAAGGGAAGTGGGGAATAAAGATGAAAAGGGGAAGGGAGGGGAACAGAGGGAACTTAAAA
>NW_023659921.1:7500-20332 GCF_015228065.2 Penaeus monodon | reverse complement strand
TCAGGACGTAACTTATATCAATTATTAATAATATATTGAAAAGCGTTTTTGCCACAAGAAAAAAATTAAAAGGTTTTTGTACTCAGGGCATTATACTAATCTATATTCATACTTACCACACTCTCACCGGTGAATCATAAAACACATATCTGGAAGAAGCAGACTGAAGAGCAAAAAAATAAAAAATTTAATAATAATAAAATAACAATAATAATAACTAGAAGTATTGGAAAATTATCTAAGCAGTTTATTTTTTATATTTCTTTTTTTTTTTTTTTCAGATAGTAAAACAGAATGACAGGCCCATGACTTCCTTAGCCAAACAGACATCCCCCCGAGGATGAAATGCAGGTGGTAAAAGGGGGTTCCCATGGTAATTTTTCCCCAAAGCAAGCATATCCAAAATAAATATTAAAAACTAACCCTTAACTGTTTTTCAGTATCTGTGCTAAAGCTGAAGATATCTCTAATAGAATTGAAATCAGTAACTGAGATGGAGGAGATGAAAGAGGAGGAAGGGGGAAAGGCAAAGAAAAAAATAAAAAAAAGAGAAAAAGGAGAAGAAAACCTACTGAGAACATAAGAACAAAATAAGCGACACTAACACTGCTTATCCAAAAAAAAAAGATTGATAATAATAATAGAAAAAATTAACTATCCTAAGAGAGTAAGCCATTCTACCAAACAAAAAAAAAGACGAAATCGCTGCCACGCAGGTGAGATTAGACACCTCGGCAAACTCTATGAAAAAAGGATAAAAAGATCAAAAAAAAGCTGAAGTTTGTGTAATAAAAACTGGAATGAGAGGCTAACTTAGCAATCACAGCACAAACCCACTCCTCTATTTCTGCAGAGAAACAATGTAATTATCCTTGTGATATATTTTTTCTTTTTCCAATAATAAAAGTTTCAAATGACATGAATATAAATAATGGGACTTTATATGTTACCAAAACTGATCTAAAATTCATCGTTTACCCAAAATGTTTCATTTCAATAAAGTTTGGTGAAATCACCACAATAAGGAACATTCTAATAATCATAATATAATAATAATAATAATAATAATACTAATAAAAAAATAAAAAAATAATAAAAAAATAAATAATAATAATATAATAATAATAATAATGATAATAAAATAAAATAAAATAATAATAAAATAATTAATAATAAAATAAATAAAACAGTAATAACTTCCATAAAATGACTGAATAAGAATAAGAATAAGAACCCACATAATTATAATAACATTAATACTATCAGTATAATTAATAATAATAAATAATAATAAAATAAAAAATAAAAATTTTAATAATAAAAAAAATAATAATTATTAATAATAAAAAATAAATAAATAATAATAATAATAATACCAACAGCAACAAATCATAATTACAATAATAATGATAAAAGTTATAACAACTATGAGAGAGAAAAAATAATAAAACAAATTAAATAAATATTAATAATAATACAGAAATGGTAATAGTAATAGCAACAGTTATGGTAATACAATAAAAAGTTATAGCAATTATTATAATGACAATAATGATGATGACCATAATAATGATAAAAATAAAAATAATAATAATAATAAAAATAATATAATAATAATAATAATAATAATAAAAAATTAGTAGTAATAACAAAAATGAAAATAATTTTAACAACAAAAAGAATAATGACAATAACAATAGTAATGAACAATATCAAAAATTTAAAAAGATTCCCATCCCAGCCTATTACCCTATGTTGTGCATTCCAAAACTACAAAATTTAACACTAACTTGTGCTGGAGTCTCTTGTGAAGACTGTGTAAATTTTCAAGTTGTGTGTTTAGTAAGGCTAGCAATAATAGATTACAAAAGCAAACTGCAAAGAATATCAATTCAAATTTTTCAGAAGCTCAATAAAGCTACTCCAAACACAAAAGAGAAAAGTTTCTGGACGAATGATCATTTTATTTACGAATAAAATGATGTTCTTGGGGATTTCCCCCCTCCCAATTTTTTTCCCTTAGATACATCTTTAACATATAAGTAACATAAAACACAAATACACAAGCATGGTCCCCCACCATATTATGTGTAAACTCCAATCTTCTGAGAAAGCATTCCCCGCGCGCCTATCATTTAATACGACAATCATAATAACTAAATGTATCATGTTTCTTGACTAAACATTAAACTTTTTTATTTCCTATCACAATTAACACTACATCATCTTTCTTCATATTCAAGATAAATTATTCATGAACATAACATTCCATCTATCAGAGTGACAGCCCGTAGGTACAAGCGATGATGAAATTATTTATATATATTTTTTGTTTACTGACAATTGAGAACTATGAGTTCAGCCACAGCACACGAAACATCATTATTGTACTTTGTGAGAAGGCGTTGGTTCACTTCTCGGTTGCCAAAGCCCATGTCTTCAAGCTGCTGCATAGGGGGCGGCAAGGGTGAAGTCCGTCTCTGAGGGTACAATACAGGCATGGTCCTTTAGTTGAAAAAAAATATAGGAAAAGAAAAAGAAAATTTGCAACAACCAAAAAATGCAATGCTGAAACGAGTGGTCAGTTCACTCGCTCACACAATAACAAAATCAGAAAAAAGGAAGAAAAAAAAAAAAAAAAAAAAATTTGGGTCACAACTGTACCTGCCATTTTGAAAAATTTAGAAAAAAAAAGAGTTTGGAAGCACTACAACCACTCCTTATATCCCTATGAATCATGAACAGAAGTTAAAAAGCCCATATATAAATACTAAATTTTAAAAATACATGTATCAGAGCTTCCTGAATGAATATTCAAAATTCATTATATGCATATTAAAGAAAGAAACGTCCTAAGGGATACCTTTACAATTTTTTTAATTCATAATTTGAGAAAAATTGCAGTTGCGAGATGGCAATGCTAGCTCCAATTTGTATCTTTCTCCTTCTGTACACTATACACATACATAAGCTATGCAACCAAAGAACATTTTTTTTTTTTTTTTTCCAAGTGAAAAATCAGAGGTGCATGCATTTTTTTGCAGAGTCACAAAGTTCTTGGGTAAACCGAAGTGAAATGCACTTGAATCAGGTAAAACTAACATTTGTTCTTGATATCAAATTCAAGAACGGGTTATGGTGTTTTGCCGTATGAGGTAGAAAGGATCAGTCCATTTCCATGTGAACCTTTCCTACAACTGGTTATGTTCTTTTAATACTTTTGTTTTGACAACATCAAATCTATATCAAAACCACCAAACAGTTTTCTCAAGGAGAAATAAAACTCAAGATCATGCACATCTGACACATTGGGAGGCAAAATAATAAGTTTTGCATTTAGTTTTACATGCCTTAGTACGGGAAGCTTCCAGCACCTCTTAATTGGCCTGAAAATGTGAAATGAATATAACGCTTTTGGAAAAATGACAGCTAGACACCAAAAAAGGACTTCCCATGGAAAATCAAATATCAAAAAACAAAAAAAATAAATACAAAAAATGAAAAAACCAAGTATGCCTCAAAAAAAAGAGAGGGCAGGATTCTATCAAAGTACCTAAAAATGGTCCTTTGAGAAACAGAAGGCTAACTTTGTTTGAGTGACAAGGTAAATGCTGAGACTGAATTTCTGATATGCTTTCAAAAAGTCCAAAAAAAAAAATCAACTCCAAAAGCGCCCAAACCACTTCCATTTAAGCTTTTGCCTAAGACCCCCCTAATGAAAAAGATATGTTCTCCACCTCATTAAAGATTACCAGGTTAAAAGTGGCAAGGGAAATTGAGCTACGACGAGTCAAAAACACAAGAGCTAGTTCTTTTCCTCCTTTCTCACCTCAGGGGAAGATTCCTCTTTCTGAACAGGTTCCTCTTTTTGGGTTTTTTTTTTTTTTGGGACTCTGACTTGGGGCTGAGCTCTCTTCTGAAGCGTAGACTGATCAGGAGAATCGGTTCCAGTCGGTGATAGCATTTCCCTGAGGAAGAAAGGGCTGGCTTTTTATTTTCTATTGCAGAGAGAAACAGTATTATGGACGATAATCTGAACAGAAGAAAAGATGTTTCACTCTTCTGTAATAATAAATGCAATACCTTTATCATCACCTTAAACCATACACATTAACCTAACATTCTTCAGTTTGCCTGAACAACCTTTCACATTGTAATGCCTTGCCTAAACCTCCTGTTTCACCAGTCCTTCTGAAACCCCCAATCCAGTAAGCAAACAGCTTTCAGCTAACCGGGGTTGATTCGTTGTAAATGAAGGAGCGGCAGTGTTCCATGCCCCACGAAACCAAATCCTCTGGGGATGATGCTGACCAATTCATCAGGCAGAGCACCAAAAAGATCCAAAGGAAAGTTCTGTCCCCCCAGCAGCAATGGCAGCTGCTTTGCCAATCTTACATCTTGAGAGTGGCCTGTGATCCTTATGCTGAATGAGAAGTTGGTGCCGAGATAAAGGACCAATTTTGCTTTACTTACTTGTAGTTTCTAAGTTTTTTGCTCAATATTGATCCTCTGCTCCTTTCCTCAACTAACCTTGGCCCTACGCAATATACCGACCAAAAAAGGATTCATGCAGGTGAATACCTGGGTGGAAGATGGCTGTTCGCATACAACACTTTGAGCAGCTTTGGCTCTGACCAGGTGGTGTCGTCTTTGGAACTCGACTGTTTTGCCTTCCTCAGGTTTTTTGTTCCCCTGATGACTGCTGAACTGCGTAAGCCAAGGTTTTGGGTTTTCAAAGCTTCAGCAGGGACTTCCATGAAGGGTTTGATCTGTTGGTGGCTCGGCATTGGCATTTTCTTCCCTGATTGCCTGCGGGGGGGGTCTGAGCCTTTTCTTGAGATACCTCAACTACAGTGGACAAATGGCTTCCCTGAGAAGTAGTGGAATTATTTGACGATCCTTCCAGAACCTTTTCCACTGGGTTCAGCCTGGTCATCCTGCAAGTCAGAGGCTACGGCTGTTGTTCGGTCTCTTCATCTGCCGTTAGGAAATTCTGGGAGTCTGGTCGGCTAAACTCATGCATATCTTGCACAACTGATCAGCAAGACCCCGGAAAAAGTGCAACATTATCAGTTATACATTGAAAAATAACACCTTAATAAAAAAATGCACAAACCAGAAACTGAGAACCACTTTCATTCCCTTTCCCTCAAACCCACTTACCATTGTATGGTGAGGAAAAGTTTTAAGCATTCGGGCAGATTACAAGACAATACTCATTGTCCGAGTATTCTGTGTCAGACTTTATTCAAGATGGCTTGATCCTCAGAATCTAATTCAGAGAAGGACCCACTAGAGATGCTTTCAAGTGTCAGGGCCCGAAAGACCTTTTGGTCTGCACGATTCCTTCTTTTCCCGATTCTTGGTCCTTTTCCGACCATTGACCCCTCAGCGGGCTCCACGGTTTCTTTGCCTTTTCCTCATGGTACCTTTGATTAAAAATTTTCCCTAAACAAAAAATTAAAGACCAGAAATCTCACTCCCCTAGTCTTTAGTCATTTTTAAAAAGTTTTAAAATTGGTTTAAAGAAAAAAATGTGTCCTTTTGCCCATCTGTTTTCATACAAGCGTAAAAACGAATCCCTTTTTCTTTAATATGGGGAAAAAATTTACTCCCCACAGCATTGTTGAGGAACCCCGGATCATCTCCGGGCTGGGTCCTGAGGGACCACCTTGCCTCCCCTAAAAGGGAGATAGACCCCCGCTCGGCCGTCGTACTTCCCTCCCTCGGCTTTCACCGGGAAAAGGTCCAGCTCTTTAGGTTCTGAAAAAATAAAGCATCTTCTGACAATCATACAAACAAAATTAATAAGATTTTGAGAATTTTTCATAGAGAAGCGAGAAAAAAAGGAAGAAGAGAAGAGAGAGAAAGAAAGAGAGAGAGAGAAACATAGTGAGAGAATAAGAGAGAGAGAGAAAGAGAAAGGGAGAGAGAGAGAGAGAGAGTGGGATGAAGAAAAGAAAAAAGGAAAACTTTTGACCAAAGAACAAACCTAAAACTAAAGGAGACAACGGCCAAAAACCAACAAAAGGGAAGACTTCAGGCCAGTTGGAGGTGTACCTTTTTAGCTCCTTCTCAAACGAAATTTGATATAGTAGTTTTCTCTACAATGCCGCCCCAAGGGGCCCTTGGGCTTACTCCCCTTTGTGCTTTGGCTCCCTCCCTCCTTTCTTCCCCTTCCTCTCCCCCCCTCTTTTTCCTCTTTATACAGACAGATCCTCACTACAGCAATGGCCCCTTTTACGGACATTTTTTTGGAGTCACCCAAAACAAACCGCCCACGCAGACTGGAAGAAGAGGGGTTGTGCTACGTACTTCCGTGAAATCACTTTTCCCAAAACACTTTCCCAAGCACAAAAATTTTGTTAAAAATAGATAGGAGCAATATATATATAACATTGTACAAAAATTATAATAATACTAAAACAACAACATATAGCAACAATAGTAACAAACAACAATAATAATAATAATAATAATAATAATAATAATAATAATAATAATAAAATTAATAATAATATTAAATAACTATAATTATCATAACATAATAATAATAACAAATAATAACAAGAATAATATTAATAATAACAACAACAACAATAATAATAATAAAAAAAAGAAAAAAAAAAGAAAATCAACTAATCACGATCAGAAATTGACTGCACTTACTGCAACATCTTCACCCTGAACTGGCTCCAGTTTCTCACGCACATTTCGGTCTGCCACGTAAATAGCACACCACATCTGGTTCCCAAAAACACGACCTCGCTGGCAGAACCTCCATGAGTGGCATACCAGCCGGGCTCACCTTTTGTTGCAAATAAAGAATATTTCAATTGGTTATTTACAACTCTTTATCATTTATAGATACTGCTTGTACACAAAGACCTACACATCCAAAACAGCTATTGCTTTTTCTCTAAACATAAGAACCACATGCTCTGACCCACTCAAACCTGAAACCAAACCCAACACACAAAATATCAGGAGGGGGGGGGGGACTTACTTGGTGCTGTGAAGGTGATGGATATGTCACCTTCCTGGCCAGGTTCCAGGGGAGGGCACACCACCTCTTTGAGGACGGCTTCAGCTTCCAGCCAGCAGGAAGAGCCACGGAAACGCACTTGGCTCCACTTGCACAATGTTGTCTTGAGATGAAACATTAAGCAAGATTAATTATTAAAACATTTCAAACCCTTTTATTCTACCTCTAAACATGTTACAGACGGATATTCTTTATTAGTAAAACAAATTTATAAGAAAAAGTGATAAAAACTTTAGCTTTACTCTATAAAATAAAATGGTAATAGCTTTAGCTTCACTAACTCTTTACAATCCCATTGGAAGAAAACTCTACTAAGAAGATCATCTTTGTCTAAATTTCCTTTATCCTCTTGCCTGTTATCTGTGAAAAAGGCCAAGGAAACCTCACCTTCTCATTCCAAGGCTCCACACCAGTATTAGCAACCCTCCACGTCTTGACAAACTCTGTTCCAGGACCCACCTCGGAGCCATCAGGATAGGTCACGTCATGGAGATAGAGGGCATCGTAACCCCTTGTGCTGATGCCAGCTGTGCCCTCGTTGGGCGAGTCTTCAGCCAAGGCTTCCAGCTCCTGTAGGGCAGCATGCAACAGTGATGCATCTACAGGGAATCCCTAAGAGAAAACAAATTTAATTACTCCTTATTTAGATCATGCTCTTTCCTGTTTCAGTTTCTGTGCAAACATTTTTAAACTGGTGCAACTCTCGAGATGGTGCCTGGCTTACCTTATTGTCGATATTGAATTTCTTTGATTTGCTGCCTTCTGGTTTCCTGCTTTCGGTCGTTTCTGCGTTGCTGTCGCTGCTCAGCTGTGATAACCCTATGCTGCTTGTCAACCATCTTTCTGAGCTTGTTGAGTTCCTCTGGGGAGCAGGACTGTTTCTTGCGCAGACCTTCCATCTTTGCCAAAACCTTCTCCTGAGTGCGACTGCTTGTCCATCTCATCAACATATCTGCTAGTGGTGATTAAAACACTCTTAAAATCTCTAAAAATCCTCCTAAAATAACTGATAGAGTATCCACCTACCTATTTTTTTGCCCACTTCTTTCTCTCTCCTTATAAAAAAAAAATAATAATAATATAAAAAAATATACTATTGCAGGCAGTAAATCAGGTGCTATAGACTTTTTTGTTTCTAATACAAAACAGCATTCAAGCACAACTCATATATTTCTTAAGTTTTTGTAAGAGTAAAATGCATTCCATCTGACTGAAATCGGGCAGAATGGAATAGTCTTAAGAAAACAGCAAGTGGTAAGAATGTTAAGACTATTGCAGCAGAACTATTTCTTAAAACAATTATGTTATTCTTGAAAAAAAAAAATAATAATAAATAAGAAATAAATAAAAGGTTAAATTATCATGCTTCCATGCTTGGATGAAGAAGAATACATTTATTACTCTTACCTTTGCCATGAAAATAACTGAGTCAGTATACAAATGATACTCTGATATTGTTTTTGCGTTCACACTCACCTCCAATAGTACAAGTCTCATGAAAATCTAATTCTCAAAAAGAGTATAACTGTCTATACTTTATGCCTAACAGACTGGTATTTTCTGGACTAATGAAATTAAAGCATCCAACATCAAAAATCATACTATATAATGATCAGCTTTATAATTATCGTATGAGGACAAGCATATGATAATAAAATATTGCTAACCAAAAAAGAGCACAAACTTAAACAGAATTACCCACAGAAAAGTTTCAAATAGCATTTCCAGGCTCTCTCTCTTTTATGTTTATCAGGAGAGATAGAATAAGGTGAGAGGAAAGTACTTTATCTTTGGTGTGTAAGTATATGTATCTTTACATTCTTACTTGTTCTCCTTGATGATACTATTATCAGAATATAAGAACTCAATCGCCATGGATAACTAACCTTTCAGAGTGAGCTTAGAAATCCATTAAGTTGAAGAGCAGAGGCAGGAAGAGGGCGTGGAAACTCTCTCTTTTCACTGGCAATTCCACTATATTTACCTTACCTTTTTGTTCTTAATTTATAAGAACTTGGCAGTCTATTCCTCCTCAAAATTTCTGCAACTATTATGACTTGTTGCAGACTATCCTCCCATACTCTAGGAACAAACTGTTCAACTCAGTAACTGAAGACTGAGCCACCATTAGAGGACCAGGTGTTTCACAAATCCCAAAACAACTTACTTGCACATCAGCTTCTTTTTTCCATTTTCTCCTGCTTCTTCATGAGCCTCTCTCTTCTTTGGCCAACTTCTTGCGCTTTGCACCCACATCATTTTCTCCAGCCTTCACCTTTTTCTTCTTGCCTTTGATCTCTTCATTCTTTCCATCCCGTGCGCGCTGGCATGCTTTGGCTTTCTGTGGGTTCTTACTGCAGTTTCATTTGCAGCTTTGCATTCCCTTCTGTAATGTTGGCAAGAGGAGAGCGAAAATAATTTCACAACATATGATAAACACTGACTAAACAGAAGTGCACACCATCCACTGAACATCTTTTCATCTCCTACAACCACAAAACAGACACTTACTTGCAACCTGATGTTCGACTTCTGTCTCAGACCCTGAAGTGGAGGGGAACTTCATCTCCTTGATCATTCCCGAGACCTTCTCCATCACGCATTCACTCACTTCCTCGCAGATCTCTTTGCGGAACTAGAACAGAAAGTGACACTGGATTTAAGCTAACAAAACAGAATGGCCCAATTCTGAACACAATCATTCACAGCTAAACACTATCAAACACTAAGTTAAACAGCTGATGAACTGGTAGCTTATTGGAAATATATGAAATGACCTGATACATCAATACCTATCCCTCATTATCTATCAAACAAATTTCATATAAATAATGGAGGCATCTTGTGAAGACAAGCATTCCAATAATTCTAGTGAATCTTCATCCACATATAGCAAAGATGCCACAATCTGGTCATCTCAACCCTTCAACTCTGGATGGCATGTACATCGTCATGGTAAGAGCTGCCATCCTGTCTGGAACATGTACGTATTGCCAGTATTATGTCAGATCACAGTTTACAGCTCGTCTATCTTGCAGACTTTGCACCTATAGTGGCTCCATACTTTAGTGCAGTGGTTTCCCAAAATGAGAGAGTAGAGAGAAGAGAGAGAGAGAGAGAGAGAGAGAGAGAGAGAGAGAGAGAGAGAGAGAGAGAGAGAGAGAGAGAGAGAGGAGCAGAGAGAGAGAGAGAGGAGAGAGGGGAGGAGAGGAGAGAGGAGCAGAGAGAGAGAGAGAGGAGAGAGAGAGAGAGAGAGAGAGAGAGAGAGAGAGAGAGAGAGAGAGAGAGAGAGAGAGAGAGAAAACAAACCCCAAAAATAACACTCACTTTCTCCATGTAGGTGGTGAACCAAGCAGGTGGCTGTTCGGGCCGCTGTGTCGCCTCCTGTGGCACTTTGGACCTTGCTCCACCACCAGCAGATCCGCCAGTACCTGCACCAAAGACAGCCTGACTGGTGGTGGTGGAGTGTGGGGGCTCACTCTTAATGTTAGGAGAGGGTGCCTCAAACTTGAATAGCAAATTGGGAGGAGAGTTGCGGAGAGATCGGACTGGCGGGCCCTTCTTGCAGTCAGTGCGGGGTGCGGACATGGCCGTGGTAGTGGTTGTTGTGGTTGTGGTAGTGGCTGTTGTGGTGGTGTGATGAGGCTTATCACACTCCAAGGCCTCATCACAGTCATAACCCCACATACCCTGGACATGACCTGGGATTGGACCTACGGGCACAGATACTAATCATAATTAGCTTTGCTTCACTGAATGCCAAACAAAGGAGAGCTGGGACTTCGAAAAATTGTGGGATGCCAAAAACAGAAAATCAAATCCCAGGAAATTTTGTTTGTTAATTACATCATATCATTCGTGTTTACGCAAGATGAGGCCTCCCCTATTCAAGAGGGAATTCACAACACCTTCCTAACACCATTTTTTGTTGGACTCTACAATTTTTATCTTACCTCTACTGTAATTAATATCTCCCCACTCTGACAGCCAAAGTAAGATTGAAAGTCCTCTGAAAAATACCAGCAAACTTCATGTTCCCCAGATGCAAAGATAAATTTATGCAAATGGGGTAACAGAATGTTCACAAAACTGGAATGTAAATATATAAAAGAAAATTACAGTAATTGAACCATCAATCTTTACTTGCATTGTCTAGCATTTTTTCTTTTGGTGCAAATTGCAAATGCAGGCTATTTTTCTGAAATACATACAATGTCTTGGGGCTGCAATGTGTTCTTAAATGCACATAGTAAAAAAATCAATACAAAAATTAAACAACTGGCCTGTATGATAACAACCTGGACAAAAACATGGATGGCCTCATATAAATTATGACTTCCACTAAACAGCAATGATATGAAATAATCTCTTAAAAAAAAAAAAAAAAAAAAAAAATTAATGCCTCAATGATTTTCAAATGTATCAAGATACTATATTCTTATTTTTTGGGGTCTAAAAGGACTGGCAGTTTCATGCACATAACGACATGCAATCAAACTCAAATGGTAATAAATCAAGCTGAAATACTACAAAGGCTCTTGAAAGCACCCTGAACATAGCCGATCTTTAATATATCTCTGTACTTAAACTTCTACCATAACTTCAAATTTATGGTTAAAAAATTTCAATTTGGACAAGGCTAACCTTCAACTCTGTTCTATGTTCTTGATAAGTAGCCTGATATATAGTGCAATTTGTACATTATCACAAGAATCGGGTGAAATATGTTAATGGACAAGAAGCCTCATTAACAAATAACCGGGTAATATCTTAATATAATACCTACAGCCTAAAACAAGAAAAAAAAAGACATTATCAAAACAAATTCAGCATTACAAATAACAAACTAAAACAATCAACTACTGACATTAGTAAGTGCTGTGCTCTTTGGAAAGTGCACATCCTGTATCTACAGCACTGATTATAGCCCAAGCTTTGAATGTAAGCCCAGTGGAATGAGAAAAGATGGATAAGTAATCAAGGACTCAATGCAACCTTGCAAGTCTGTCTGCACACCTAAGTGCATAGCTTCTAGGTCTGTGTATTCAAGATCAGTTTGACCCCCTTATGTGCATGTCTACACACCAGATGAATGTATATCCCCAGATGAAGCAACATGTCCATTGTGGTGTTCATTTTTTTTGGAACTTGTGAGGCAAGGTGTGTAGATGCACAGAGGGGAACCTGACCATGGCTTATGAAAAGCAACAAGAGAGCTCAACTCGTATTTTCAACTATAGTGTGTTTACCCACTGTGATCCATGACTAGGAAACTAATACTGGATTGAACACTTTCCTAATCCACTTGCTGCAAACGGCAAGAATACTATGCTATGTCAACTGTATATTTTCTTTATTAATTGGTTTACAGAGATGGCTCCACAAGTGCTTAGTCACCAAAAAGTCAATTATGAGTAATTATATCTCATGTATTTACACTTCTCCTTGATTTTTAGATTATTTTTTATCATTTCATTATCTTTATTGTTATTAATATATCAATAAGAGTATAACAATCACAATGTCAGTAAAAATACCAGTATCAATATTAACAGCTTTAAATTATTATTATTATTCATTTATTTCTTTATTTCCTAAATCCAAGGAATGATGAAATCAGGCACAGTCACAAGGGCCCACTGCCTGACTCCTTGGCAGCTGGGCACTTGTGGAGTGTTGCAGGACTACATAAATTTGCAGCGAATGGATCAATATCAAACTGTCTCCCAAATCCACTTCCTGAGGAGAGATTAGTGGAACAGGAATGACAGGCTGAACATAAGAACT